>NW_010293753.1:25046-58246 GCF_000700745.2 Antrostomus carolinensis
TCTCTCTCTCATTTCCAGCTGCAGGCCTGGTGGAGAGGTACCATGGTCCGCAGAAACCTTGGCCCCTACCAGGCCCTTGGGAAGATGCGGGAGAAACTATCAAAGCAGAAAGAAGAAAAACTTGGAGCAAAGAAAAAGACACGATAAGTAAAAAACCCTGGCCACAGATGTGCTCCAGGGCTGTTGCTGGGCAGGGCACTGCAGTCTGTCTGTCTGACAAGACAAAATAAACCATGGAACAGAGCTTGGGCGGTTCTGGAGAACACAGTTCGTGATGAGGACAGTTCAGGTGAAGCTGCAGTAACTCTTAAGATCTTGAAACTACCCTTGTACAACAGAGACACAGTGTCTCCAGCAGAAAGGGGATTTGCATCAAAGCAGTGAGAAACGCTATAGCCCCCAAAGTGCTTTATGGAAACACGACAGGTAGCGGGAGGTCATCCTGTTAACAGCCCAGTAACTCACCTGCATGGGAGGCTCTGGCCCAAGGGCCTCCTCTGCAGACCCCAAAGCGCTGATGTTTGCTGTGGCTCTGAGTAAGGCAGGAGGCCAAGTCACCCACAGCCGGGCTCACGCAGCACAGTCCCTGCTGTCAGTGCTGGCATGAGGGGCAGGGGGAACACTGCCAACAGTTTGCAGTGTGAACCCAAGGGCAGTCAAAGCACGCGGGTTTCCATTCCCACAGTCCTGCAGAATGTCAGCGCAGAGACAGAACAGCTCCAACTCCCTCCCGAGCGGGGGAAACAGCGACGGAAAAAGACAGCCGGCCAGGCTGCCCACAGCAGCCGGTGCCACAGCCGGACCCGCCGCCCCGGCCGCCCTCTCTGCACAGCGAGAGCAGGCAGCGGGCAGGGAGCAGAGCTGCTGGGGAGCAGCGTGCTGCGTTTTTAACCCAGAGGGGAGCCCCCTCTCCTGACACAACTGTCGGTCACGCGCGGGTCCCTGCACAAAGCACAGTGAGCCCTGCGGCTGAGCGGGCTGGTTTCTGACACTCCCACGCAGGAGTGAACTCAAACCATACAGTGTGCTGTGCTCTTTGTGACCAGCCCGTGCTGGCCCCATCCACACGTCCTCATGTCCAAGCTGAGCTGTGCCAAAAGCTCTAAAGTTCAAGCGAGACGACTGACATGGCGAGCAGAAAGCCTTTGGCTCAGAACTCGCTCTGAGCCGGGGGAGAGGGGCTGGTGCCCGACTCTCAGGCAGAGTCAATTGTCGAGGGAGCGCTTAAATTTCAGACGCTCAGTTGCGTCACAGCTCTCGGCGTCACCGCTGGAGCGCTGCTGCTTACTTGAAACCAGGACGTGTTCCCGCTGCAGCGCTGGTACCAAAGCCACCAACATTCACTCGCTCTCTGCGGCCCCGGCGGGGGTAAGAACAGGGATCACCCCAGTGCGATGCTGGCAGGAGCCGAGCCGGGACTGCACCTACACCCTGGGCTGCACCGCAGCTCCGCATCGCAGGAGTCACCTCAGAGTGACCACAGGAGTTCTGGTCCTAATCTTAACTCTTCTTTTTCATGGGCTGCGCTGACTCGGTACATTTCAATTAGGACTGGTATTTTCTGTGGGCGGTGGGTGTTAACAGGTGACCTCTTGGGTGGAAGGAATGAAGCTTGATCATGAACTCTTCACAGGTTTTGAGCTGAGGAAAAAGTGGGAGAGAACAGAGGGGCAGCAGGGGCGCCGTTCATGTCAGACTCCAGGCACACAGAATCACAGAATGTCAGGGATTGGAAGGGACCTCAAAAGATCATCCAGTCCAATCCCCCTGCCAGAGCAGGAACCTAAATGAGATCACACAGGAAGGTGTCCAGGCGGGTCTTGAATGTCTCCAGAGAAGGAGACTCCACACCCTCCCTGGGCAGCCTGTCCCAGGGCTCTGTCACCCTCACACGTTAGTAACACCCCCAAACAACCGAAATCTGAAACATGCATCAGCTGGGCTTTGCTTGCTTTTCAGCAGAGAACAATTCTGAAAACCCTCTGCATCCAGGGATTCTGCCAAGGCTGGGATCCCCCGCAGGCCCCAGCTCCTGAAGCCGGCCTAACAGCACTTGTTTTTACGGTACAGCAAGTCCCTGGAGCCGCAGTGAACATCCCAGCAATAAGTTAACACTGCACTGGATCATGGAATAATTTTAAACTTCCATTTCAGTGCCCAGAATCTCAGAGAAAACCAAAAAAGCCCCAAAACCATAAACTACACAGGCACAGCAAAGCCTGTGTCCAAACCAGGAAGCTGTGTCTGTGTGTACAGGGGAAGGGTACTTTTTAGTTCCAAAATGAAATAATAATAATAAAAAAGTAACTTTAGAACAGGGTTTACTATTTCGGGTGCTGAAATCTCAAGTCCCAACACAAGCATCCAGGCCAATGATGGTGTGACAGGGCAAAGGTTTTTAACCTGGCTGAGCCCCCCTGAGCTTATGCCCCCCAGGTAAGAACAGCACGCCCTTCCCTGGGGACCACGGCCACCCTGCCACCACCCATCCAGCTCCTCCAGGCCTCCCCCCAGCCCTGCCCAGCCCAGCCCAGCAGCACTGCTCTCCTCACCAACCCAACTCTGCTCAGTCAGAAACCGTCCTGGACTGTTCCTGGCTGTAGAGCTGCCAAGGAACCAGGCTGATCACATCCCGTGATGGGAGCGGGGAACAGCGTCCCCCAGCCCACCAGTTCTGATGAACTTCGCCAGGGTTGGCACTGCTCGTTTTTCCAGCTATGGAGAGATGGGATCAAAGTGCACATCCATGGTGTTTTCTGCAGGGAATACCAGAAATCACAAGCCCTTTGGAGAAACTGCTTTCCAGGGAGGTAAATGGCAAAGAAAGGCTGGAGACTGAGAAGCTGGTTAGGAGGAGTCTTTAGACAAGAGGAGCAGAAATGAACACCTGGAGAGAGGTGGGCAGCCCTCACAAAGGCAGGAACAGAGGTGTCCCAAGTGACTGATGGTGTCACTAGGAAGTCAAGAATGGACGCTACAGCAGCTTGGTGAGCAGGGAACAGCACCACCAGGGTATGCAGCGTGGGCAAAGCGGGGAGAGCGGGTCGATGCCTGGCAAGTTCTAGGCCTTGCACTTTTTTTTTTAAAGAATAAAAACTAGCTGTGAAGAGGGAAGAAAAGAGGAGCGAATGTCTTGGCAAATAAGAACAAACCTTCCAAATGCTGCAGGGCCATGAAGCAGGGGTGCAAGTTTTACAGCTCAAACCCAGACAGGATAAAACCAAGCAAAAGACAAGAACAGCCAGGAGCACCAGTACCAGCAGCAGCAAACTCCCCAAACCTAGAATGTACATTTTACTTTCAGAAAGGAAAAAAAAGGGGGTGGGGTGGGAGGAGCAAAGGATTCTGTACAAAATTGCTGCTTCACAGTGTCTGGGAAAGGTTAAAAATATCCCCAAGAAGTTTCTGATGTGGCTGCAGAACGTGTGTAAAAATGCTGGACTTTTTTTATCCTGGTTAACTACAAAAACAAGAGAAGCAAACCAGGTCTATTAAGTGCCAACGGTGACGACAGGGAAGGGGAATAAACACCAACATAGAGGATGTGACACTCTGATCCAACAGGAAAACAGCAGGAAAAAATACTGTAATTCATGTAAGTTTTAAAACTTTATTTCAAATTACCCATGGTTTCCTTTTATATTATCAATGTGCTAGAAGTTCACACTACTGGCAGAATACAGGCAATTTAAAATAAAGTATACAATATTCAGACACATTTATATGTAACAGACTTAGAAATTATGGAATGTATTTACAGACATACAGCATGGGATGAAGCTTTAAAATCCTTTACTAATTACACGTTTACACCGCTTTCAGAAACAACAAAATTAGATCGCTTTGTAAAACATCACAATATCTATACAAAAGGATTTTTTAGAATTTTTTAATATCCAAATTAACCTTAAAAGTCCTCTGTTTCTAAAACTTTTTTTTTTTCAAATAACCATTTATAGTCATAAAAGGATAAAAATACCATTTGCCATCGTGTCACATCGTTCTCGGCGCTGTGGAGTTGTCTCTGATTTATTTTACGCAGGCCACCGTGGCTGGGGCCTTATGAAAACCTCTCTCTTCACAGGGGGAAGACCCAAACCCCGACCACCACAATGCTGCCAGGGACCCCCGAGTGCCCGTGCTGCTCGATCCCGAGTGCTGAGCCTCAGCTGCTGCTGCTCAGCACTTGACACGGTTTGGGGAAGGGTGGTGGGTGACACAATGGAGTCAGCATACAAACACCAGCGAGCACGAAACACTCGGATGGATTCCTCCCTCCCACATCTTCCAACAAATGCCCCAGAGAGGAAAGACAATTGCCTCTTTGCTTTAACACACAACATAAAATTTTATATACGTTTTCTTTAAAATATTCTTTTCACGGGATACAACAAAAATTGCACATAAATACACCGAAAAATCCCAACCCATTTTGCAAGAGAACTGAAGGGGTTTGTTTTTTGTTGGTATAACACATTAAATAAACCGTATGATGAAACTTCAGGTTTGGATTTTTGTCCTAAACGTCTAGTTAACATCTAGTGTTTGCCAGCATGAAAACTCCGGATTATAAACATCAAACTGATGTGATCACAGACACTGAAACTGCCAGAGTGAACCACTGCTTGGAGCAAAGGGATGCTGGGGACACGGCGCCTGCCCAGCCGCCCCACCACGGCCCCTCACAGGAGCCCAGCTGCTGCGCGGAGGCACCGCCCGGACAGACAGCGAGCACCCGTGTGAACCGGGCACGACAGGAAACGGCCGTTCCTTGCAGTTTGGGCTGAACTCCCCACCCCATTAATTCCTAAAAAACTAATATTAATGAAATACCAAACTTCCACCAACCTGAATACTGTTAAGTTTCATTTTCCCTAAGTGCTGGAGGCTGGACTGGAGCAAACACCACACCCTTACATTTCCATGAAGGGAATGTAAACTGGGAGTATTGAAATAGCCCACAGAGGGTTTGCTATTGACAAGTTCACATGCCCCTGTAACAATACAAGTGACCCAACACTGAAAACTAAGATGAAGTCAGTGCCCCCCTCATTCAAATTATGTGCAGAGACAAACAACAAGAAACACT
The DNA here is from genome assembly GCF_000700745.2 of Antrostomus carolinensis. Taxonomy (NCBI): domain Eukaryota; kingdom Metazoa; phylum Chordata; class Aves; order Caprimulgiformes; family Caprimulgidae; genus Antrostomus; species Antrostomus carolinensis. The sequence continues at coordinate 30,136 of NW_010293753.1, forward strand.
CGTGGTCTGTCCTGTTGGCTGCGAGCGGCAGAATCTTCCACTCGGCAAACTACAGCAGAGACTTCACACACTTTTATATAATCCTTTCAGAATTACCAACACTCTTTGCAATCGAAATTAAGTGAAACACAAGACCTACTTAAAGAGGAAAGTATGTGTGGAGCTGCTCTCTTCCTCAGTGTACTGCAAGTTATTGGCATTTTCATTTCTCGCGTGGCTCAGGGCAACACGCTTACCCAGTATGAAAAGGTTTCTCTTTTTAGCTGTGCAGTTTTAAATACCCTTCAGGTGTTCTTCTCCACTTGCAATATGATCAGCCAGTGCCAATAAGAAGCAACTGGAAAAATTAGGTGAAATAAGGGATTCAACAGTCACCACAATGGATCTTGAAAGAAATATATGGAGCAAAACAGAGCAGAAACAAAACTGCAAATCAAAAGGGTAAAAATCCAGCTAAGACTGGTCCTTGCCAGTGTTTCCACGGCAGGTTTACTTCAGCAAAAGTGAATTTTAGCTAGCCTGTTCCCATTTCTTCTCCCTCCTTTATCCCCATGAAATCCTCTTGGTGTATTCTGCTTCAAACACATCCCCAGATGCAATACCTCTGGTCTCAGACCCCGTGCACCATGTATTAGTAGCATAATGTTCTGGGATGCTTTAAATTGACCAAAGCCTAACAAAGCAGCTGCGTGAGCAGAGAACTGGATTTTGCAAGGTCTTTTTTTTGGGGGGGAGTGGGGGGAAGTAAGTAATGTGGCAGTGAGCCTGGCCTTGTCACTAGGGCCAGAGCAGAGAGGTCCTTTGTTTTGCAGGTCAACCTTCCAGCAAAATGCAAAACTTTTTGTCTGCCTCTCCCATTCCTGCACACTGAATTATTAAACTTTCATTTTTCTGTTAAGGAAAGAGGAAGGAAGTAATGGCAGTTCTGTAAAACCAGTGCATCTCTACATAAATGCCAATGATAAAAGGCTTCATTTATTAAAGCCTCGTTAAACCCACAAATAGAAGCTACCTTTTGCAACAGATGGCTGCTTTGGCAACACGCAGCCCACCTGTGGAAATTCAGTAATTGTGTTCTCAAAATGACAGATTGGTCAGTGGCTGGGACAACCACGTCTGCACGGGATGCTTCAGCCCCCAGTAAATGTATCATTTGACAATGGGCTTCTAAGGATTAGCACAGCAGGCTGCAATTCTTCACACTGCAGTGAAAATACATACATGGTTCTTGATGACATCTAGTCATCGTTTGACAAAACCACCGAGTAACCAAACACATCCCTACACAACCAGAAGGGGAGGTGGGAGGACACAGGAGAACTCCCTCCACTTTGGAAAAATGTTCGTATAAAGACATGTTAAAACTCAAACAGAAAGTGAACCCAGCAAGAATGCTGACGTGATTAATACAATTTGAACAGGTCTGGTTTAGTATCTTTTACTAAGAAGTTTCTTGCGCAGAAAACATGCAGAATTTTTTCCCTTGGGAAAAAAATGATTCTTTTTTTTTTTTCCTTCAAATTTTAAGTAATGAGGACATGCCAACACCAGTTACAGCTGCGTGAGGTTTGACCCTGTTATCAAACACTGCAGGTTAAGCTTGTGTGTAGCAATTTTTTATATATAATAGAAACAGCTGTTGTTCTTTGGAAGCAAAGAAATTCCCATTCTTTGAACCTTGTGGGGAAGGAAAGAAACTTCATTCCCTATGTGCCCACTGCAGCAACGTCCTTTTTTTACAAACAAATTCCCCTAGAAACCGCTTTCCAAACTCTACACCCAGGTCTTCAGTCTACACGGTCAGTTTCTACAGCTGGCTCCAACAGCCAGCCTCTGGCATTCCCTGCCCTCCTCCCAGTGAACTCTATTTTTGTTTTTAAATAAGGGGCAAAAATACTGATAATAAAAATGTTATTGGAAACTGTTGTGATCTCCAAAAAAATGGAGAAATGAAGTAAAACATTCCTGTCAGGAATCACGGAAACTCATTTCCTTAGAACAGAGCTCTGTGTGTTTGGATGCACTGCATGGGCAGTAAAGTCTTCATGTCCTTCTGCTTAGCCAAGGTAACCCAAAAGGTCCCGGAGGTCTTTACACAGCAGACAAGTGGTGAAGTTGCTGCTGCTTTGGGGGTGCCAGCTCCAGGAGCGCCTGGACAGTCACAGCTACCTGTGTCAAACCCTTCTCTTCTAAAATATGTAGAGGCAAACATAATTGCTCCTGAATGGGGAACAAAACAAAGACAAAAACAAAATGGATGAAAAAACACTCAACTGAAAAGAAAAAAAAAATTAAGCAAAAGGTGACTGAAATATGAAATGTTATGGACAGCTAGCACACACACACAGGTATGACATGAAACTTCTGCTTGTGACTAACGAACCATGAACTTGACTCCTCAAAGGAAGCGGCCTTGGGCTAATCCTTGTGTTTGTTTATCAGAAAATTGTACAAATAAGAATTTGAAGAAGGACTGTGGGAGAAGGAGGGAATAGCACATTGTCCTCTCTCTCTGCCCACACTGAAATGGCAGCAGTTTATGAAACGTAAAGCAGATGAACTTAAGGAGGGGGAAAGCTTTGCTTCAACGTGATGAACCTGCTACAACACAGAGTAGGAAAGGAACCACGGCTTCCTTTCCAAAACACACTGTCCTTTTGAGGGACTCCTCATGCAGCAAGCCTGTTCAGCCACCAAACGTGAAGACAGACCTGCTTTAAAGCAGAGAATGAGATTCTAGTGTGTGCTATGGAAACACTGCGCAACGAGTCTAAGAGGAAATGTCATACTCAAGAGCAATTGTGTCTCGTGACACACACTGCCCACCTGAAGCCCTTCTGTCCATATGTATGTGCTCATCTCTATTCATTACAAAAACTCCTTACAAGGCACGGAAAAGCAGAAAGCACAAGTTGTTTTATGGAAGAAAAAAAGAGACTTGCTTCTCTGTATGACTGAAATAACCTTGATCATAAATATAGAAAATGCCAATTCTGCTGTTGAAGGCAATGAGGAATGGACAGTGCATCTATGGGCAAATATCCATCCTGTGTTATGTGTGAGCCACTACCGCTCGTTTATCTTCCAGAAGGACACACCTGCTTGGCAGGTCACCTCTAAAATCATTCTAAGGAACAACAGTAATACGCAAAATGCAAAAACAGGTTTCAAAGTGTTTATTAATAATTACGCTATTCTCAAGCTAAGATGGATATAAAGCTTCATCCTACTTCAGTCCTTGGCACATCCTGGCCACCCTCACTCCACAACAGCCAGGATACATGTCCAACAGTTCTCTGCATCTGTAGAAAATAACCAAAGTGTGTCCTCCCTATACAGCTAGAGATTAATTTTCAAGTGTTATTTCCACAGCATTTCTCCACTCTCTGAATCTTTACTGACTTTTGATGTTTAAGAAATCCTTCAGCATAAACAATGTCAGCCAACACTCCTCCCGCAAAGAACAGAGCGGAGAGAAAACAAATGCACCCAGACTGAAATTCTCCCAGTAAGCCATATGATCAGTCTGAAATACATTTTCCTTCCACCAAATTTATGTTATTTTGAAAAAAGTGTGCTTTTTGAGAAAATACTTGTAAACTTGAGCAAATATACCTTATCTTACTGTATGCAAAGAGATAAGGGGAAAAGCTTTGGAATGACTCCATACCACAGACAGTCATGACAAACAAAATTTAAAAACTGGAAGGCACTGTTAGTGTAAAATCCCTTGCAGCTTTTATCACAGTGTTCATTAGAAGAAGTTAAGAAACATAGGAACTGAATTCATTTTGGTTCATACCAGTAAGCAGTGCAAAAATAGCTCATTTATAAATGAAATACTTTCCCCCCGTACAAGGTCCTCTCTTTCCTCAAAAATGTTTTGCTTGGACAGAACACTCTGTGATTTGGGAAGAGGGCATCAGCTCCCCTGCTTGCTCCTCTGTTAAATGCTTTATGTTACAAGAGGTTGTGGGAGCCATGTACACCTGACACAGCCTTACTGGTAGTGACCACATTTGCAACTGAACTCCTGTGTATCTTAAACTGTGCTTCAGAGTTGTTGCCAGGTTAAAACTGGAATGCTAACACCACCTAAACTGGGCTTACAAGTAATCTACTGTATTTTCAGATACAACAGAAATTTATTGAAAACACACTTGGAACAGCCATTTTACTTAACACTTACCTGTCACTGGTCTCTGAGCAGAGTTCCCTGAATCAATCTACACTCTGAGGAGACATGGTCATTCCACATCATTTGGGGTGTGCCCTGAAGTTCTGAGGTGTCCCTGAGACATTTAAAGCATTAAAGCACCAGGATGCTTTTCCTGGGGAGGGAAAAGCTTTGAAGGTTTATGGAAGACTACCTGAGTTTTGTAAAACAGCGAGGAGTGATCGTGCAGCTGGGACTCACATTTCTGCAACTGTATGTTACAAAGGTTTCCGAAAATGAGAAGGTAAGAGGAAGAAGGGAATAAACATGGTACAAGCATGGGCTGGGGCACCCACAATCAAGTGGCAACTCAAGAAGTTTTTAAAGTTTTATCCAGAGTGCAGTAAACTGACATGACATTCTGTGGCTTCTGACAGAATCCTAAAGATTTTTTGTTCTGTGCCAGAAAACTTTTATCTTAAAGCTGTCAAAAAGCTAAATTTCTCTGAAAATTTCCTGCTTGATCCTTTATGAAGCTCAAGTAGCTCAGGACTCACTGACAGTTATTTTAAAAATCCTGACTCAAAGCAATATGCCAGAGTCTATAAATATGAGAAATTAAATGCTCTCAGAAGCAGGATAAGGGACTGGAGGTAAGGAAAAAAAAAAAATCAGTTACAAAGTCTTGTGGACAAAACTCACCAGACCATGTCGCCTAAGACTGTGAGATCTCATCAAGAACACTGACGTCTAAAAAATTACATTGCATTCTTTAACATTTTTCATCAGATAATCCTCAGGCAATTTACCAAATTGGGTGCAATTCCCATTATACAGATGGGGAAACTGAGGCACAACCTGACAACGCAGTTTTCCCAGTAATATACCACTCGTTGGCAGACTGCAGCATGCACCCACATGTTCCAGCCTCAGTCCCTTGCTCTAGCCCACAGACAGCACTTCCTCCCCTGTGAAAGCATTAGATCTGCTACACATGACACAGCAAATACAAATGTGAATTAGGTCACAGATGGTTGTGTGGGTGCACCAATGTGTTTACACATCGTACTTGCCACCTCTGTCCCATCAGTGGGAAAGAAAGCACTTCATACACAAATCTTGACAAAAACCAAAATCCTTTTCCAAGCTGGAGTGACGGAGGGAGGAAGCAGCAACACTATCCTTCAGCTAGAGAAAAAAGACCCAGCGATAGAACATACAGAGCGTTAGCATTAGAGTACAGTAAAACACCACAAAGCCCCAGAGCTGAATGGAAAGAGAGACAAGACTGGATTCTTCTGAATCTGTCCCCAGGGAAAGAAGAGTCTCAACTGTTCTTTTAACGCTGAGGTTTAGCTGAAGAATGTCAGAAGGGGAACAAAGATTGTCCTGTCCAGAGTGTGTGAGCAGGAAGGGAAAACAGACAGAAAAAAAAAGGTCAGTCAGTTAGCCATAGCAACATTCACGAAGCAGTCAGTCATCAGACATCTCAGATATAACCTACACGTTTGAGAAGCGTATCACAGTCACAGCTGGTTAATTCTCACAAAGGAATCGGCAAGATTCCCATTGCAAACAACTCACTTAATGCAAACACTGAGTGTTCAGTGAGGCACCTGTCACCCCTGCAGCTTAAACATGTAGGTATTCTTTGGTGTTGAAGACACAGCAGTTACACGTGCCTTAGTGAAAACCATTTTCCTCCAGGGGAAATGAAGAGGTTACAGGTTTCTGAGATGCTGCTGGCACCGAGTACTCAATAAGGCCAAGTCTCCACATGTATCTTAGTTAATGATAACAGTAGGACAAGGGATTATTTACATGTAACTGATGCTTGAATGCAGTATCCTGCAGAAATATCTATTACTAATGAGAGTTTAAGTGTTCCATAACTATTCCCACTGTGTACCTTTTGCCTCCCTTTCACACAGGTAACTGCTGTAAATCAGAGAAATCTAGATGCACATATCAATCTGTTCACCTGTTGGTTCCTTTTGATGCAAGGGCTTTAACTAGCAAAGTCCTACAGAAATAGCAGCTCCACTGTGGTGCCTGTAATTGGCATTTTCTAAAAGCAGCCTTCCTCTCAAAAGGTAATTTTTTTTCTACATAGATACATACTTTCAGAAAGCCTTTTATTTTTGTAATTAGAATTTAAATGAAAGGAAATACCTGCAGGCATCTTTTCAAGAAAAAACATACTAGGCTGCCATGCCATTCTTGCACAGAGCTATCTTAGGTTCACATCTCAGTACATACGTAATGTAGACGTGTGAGAGCGACTTCAGAATTCAGGTGGAGGTATTTCAGTAAGCTTCCCCAGAGACACTCTCCTTGAACTCTTTCACATTAAAGCAAGAAATATGAGAAAACCAGGAGGGTCCTAGGCAGTAGGTGTAGCAGATGTAGCAGACTGGGGTCTATAGGGGACTTTTCCTGGAGTGGCTTTTTTGTTTGTTTTTGAATGTGAGTCATTTCAGTGATCTGCTCTGTACTGCAACCCCATAAAAATTACATCTTCATATCTGAGGGAGATATAAAAAGGGAAGCTGGAATGGAATTGAACAATTTTGTCCCAGATGGATTTATATTGTGCAGTTTTGCTGGGAGTAAAAGTCTGAAGTTTCTTAGGGGACCAAAGCAGTGCAGGATTTCAAAGTACTAATGATCACTTACAACTCCCTACCACATTCTAATGCGATTCTCCACTTAGTCATGTGAAATTGCCAGGCAGCTCAACAACTATGCCATCCTAAAATCCCAGTGGCTCAAATTCCTGCAAGTGAAGCTATCTGAAAACACTACGAAATACTGCATGACTGACTCAAGTGCATTGCTTTTAGAAATAGCAGGGAAATGAGTCACTTGGACTATTTTTCCCTTTCACAATACAAAAGAAAGAAAACAGCACCTACAACAGAAATGCTAATGCTTAGGAGTATAAGAAGCCAAATCAATTAATGCACTAGAAGAAAAATTAAGAAAAACGTCATGTATCAAAACTATTTGCACTGAGACAGCTGCTGAATAAGACAAAGTGGAAAGGACAGACAGCATAAAACAGGATAACTGGACTCAAATGGACTATTTTATATGTCCCACCTCCTACATCTTCCAAGTTTCAGAAGGGGACAAGGAATACCAGAAAACAGACTTCTACCACCGGTACATAACAAAAAGAATTAGGATCTATGCAAAGATAGCTGCCATCAGAGAAAGGCCAATAATACTGCAACTTGTTGGTAAGACAGTAAAGACATTCATGTAAGAGAATTATTCTGAAGGAACATGAAAAGTTTTAGGATAAAAGTAACACATGCAAAAAGTCATCCGAATGGTATCCCACTTTTAAGCTGTCAAATATCTAATCTTGAGAAAATGCAATTGTTTTCATAGAAATACTTTGCAATTCTAAAGGCAGACTTGAACTGCATCAGCTATCCTGAATTTGAGGCACAGCAGTAAAAGAATCAGACCTCAAACTGTATCTGACTTAGTTTTGCTCTGGAAGACAATGCAAGATGAATCTGATCTGTACTGCAAGACACAGCTCATATCTGTTCCTTCTAAACTTTTAGTAATACTGTTTTCATCAAATCTTTCAAAGAAGGTTTTATTTTCTGAGCCATCATACAAAACACATACATACAAAACACGCACCTGAAACGTTTCATCAGGACAGCAGAAATACGTACCTGAGGCACCCCAATCCTTCTGCAAGCTTCCAAGAAATTCTCCACATTTCGTCTGCATTTTGCCATTGTAAGTTTAGGCTGCAAAGGAGTGAAGGAGGAAGGCATTCTTAATTGGCAGGATTTTAAAAGCTCTTCATTTTTTTTATTTAAATAAAACTCTTAATAAATCTCTTTGCCAAAATCATACCGCGATGACATAAACTTGTCTAATTCAAGGCAGGCTCTGTTGGAAGTTTGCTTTTCTTTACAAAAGCAAGCCCAAATTTCAAAGTTATTTTATGAAAAGCTAATTTATGAATGCTGGATATTTTTTTAAAAAAGACAATTCTAAGCTGTGCAATATTTATATACAAGGCATTACATAAAACTGGCTAACACTTCCAGTGACTACAGTATGGTAATTTTAAAAACACATTTTGAACGAAACACACATGCATGGCTTCCATGCTGTGATTTCAGAGCAATTCCATGATATGAAGCAATCTGGAGTCTGTTCTGGATTACTACAATACAAAAATATGTAAATAGCAAACCACATTTCAGTTAATAAAGAGATTAAAAAAGCTGAAGGCTAGACAAAACCAGAAAATTATGGAAGAAAATTAGAATTGAAGCTTGCTGCTTGTAAACCCCTTGTAGGTGTGTTTGACATAGCTATTCAAATTGCACTCACTGGTGGTGTTTCAAGCAAGCTTTGTTCTACAGTCAGCTTTCACACCTCTACACAGACATACCCTGGCACAGGCTCTGTCTGGTTTCTAATCTTGAAGCTTAGTCTTTTCTGGTTAAAGACACACAAGCTTCAAACAAGCTACTCATAGTCTACACAGCAGCAGGCAGTGGCCTGTGTGGGTTCAATATTTTTCCCCAAGTGGGGGGTTTCTGCTCTGTCCTCTCAATGTGCTGTATTTCCCCATCCAGAAAGCAGGTTAAAGGCTCGTGCTGACTTCTTTCTCCCGAAGGACGAAGGGAATACAAAGATCACATTGTGACTGAGGACTGACACGATGCCTCTTCTGCTCCTGGAGCCGTGTGGCTACGGGCTGCCTCTTCCTTGGGATATATATGACAAAGCCACGATTTAATTCCTAACACAGAATGTGCAACAGCAGATAAAACCAAGCCATTGAGAAGATCTCCTCAATGACGCAAGTCTTCTGAATAGCGGCTGTATGCCTCTTCTCTGAAGGATTCCACAATCTGCCTAAAAAGTTGGCGTGTCCAGATCAATAACTCTCAAAATAATGAGGACATCTGCTTATTCACATTAAGTCCAAGGGAGAGTAACCACAATGATATAGTAGGCAGCCCTGTAAGTGCCAGTTCAAATTCCAACCAACACAAAGACTGACTCCAAAATAAGGAAAAGCAAACACAACACACATGTTTCAACTTCTTCTCCCAGGAACAATCTTCAGATTTTTTTTCCCTTATTCATACAATTTAAAGGTGCACAACAAGCAATCTGACTGTCCATACCACTTCTCAGTAGCTGACCCTAAATATTTTCCCGGAACTTTCTGACTTCCACAAATACAGATCACATAAATAAGCAGATCATCTTCACTGCCTTCCAGAAACACTGCAGACAGGCAGAGTAAGAGAAACAACTTCAGAAATCTTCAAACTTCTCTGGTGCTTCCTTCCTTGCTCTGAACAGTCCCCAGATACAACCACCTTTTTTCCTGTTATCACAAAAGTACGACTGAATTTGTTTTGTTCCAGGAGATGCTGTTCTCCAAGTAGCTCAGGTGTGCTCTGCTAAAATTCCTAAGCAGAGGAATCCACAGTGCTGTAAAGTGGACACAGCAACCAACTTGGCTTCTCTGCCTGTTTTCACTGTCTCATGTAGTGGGATCCTTAACATTGTAGAAATGTATTTCCCTACTATCTGTTTGCCTGAACATCTCGGACCTTTTGATCTTTTCAAATATCCTATTTCAGTTTTCAAGCTAGAACTCTCTTTTATTTCACTAGCTTTCAAGTTAACATAAGGAAGACTTGAAAATTTAAACATTTTCTTATGATCTGTGTTATAAGTAACTTCATGTAATGAAACAAACCCAAATGTAATTTCTTTTAATGACACTATAGACCTTGTCAGAACAGATAGTTATTTTTTGGTCATGGACATTCACAGAGAAGAACGCTAAATTTAGCACTTGTCTGTATTACAGGAATTTGCTGGATGTTATTTTGGACACCTATAAAACACCTTCATTATTACATACTTACAACAGCAGGTGAGGGGACATGAATGCTGGGAACAGATCGGGGACGCACGTGATTAGCTAAATGGCACAGAACGACACCATCGGTGAGAGCTGCTCCGAGGTCGCTGGGCAACGACACTTTCAACCGTGACTCTATATTCTGTAGAAAAATAAGAAAAAGTAAGAGCTTGTTTCCTCCAACTGTTTCATTCTGCAGAACATTTTATAAGAGGCAGAGTGGTTGCATTACAACTCGTTGTCCACCCTCATGACATTTCCAAACAGCTTTCTGAATAACATCAAGGAAAGCTCTGCGCATTACTGTGGCCCAGAGCTGACCACAATCTGGGAGCAATTGAGTTCAACGATGGACAGTTTTCATTGTCCTGCACAGGGGACTAATGCAACCATTATTCAAAAATAATGGAAATCAGAGTCTAGGAACAGTATTCCTAATCCTACATATTCTCAGAGAATGGTTCTGCCAGGGGAAGTGAAAATAATTGTTCTTGTGGGTTGGAGAACACCACAGTTAACAAAGTCAAGACAACATTTTTGCTTGTAAAAAAAACCCTAAACTACTTGGCAAAAGTAGTTTTTTAAAAAAATGAGGTAGGTAGCATTTGTGTAAGGGAATGAATAAAAATTCAGGCCTTTAATCTTATTTCAAACGCTGTGTAAATTTCGCTGAGTTGTTACACTGTATCTATATTTTTTTTTAAGTATTTAAAAAAAAAAAAGAAAATAAATTTATGTTTACCTGGGAAGCAGAACAAGAGACAGACTACATACAAAGCATTCTGAGATAACTGAAGAGAGGGTCTGCAAATAGCACCAAGTTTTGTTTTGTTTTATTTAAAATAACTTTCTCCTTTTAGAGAAAGGAGATTGTCCTTACTTTAAAATTTACAAAGAGAAGGAACTCTCTCTGTCCATCTGGGGTGCTTATGGCTTTAACAATCAGCTTCAACAAGTAGGAATTCTCATTTCTTGGGAAAGTTCAAACAATTAATTAGAGCACCTCAAGGAATCCCTGCGCGGTCTCCAGAAACAAGTCTGGGGAAAAGCAGAGCCATACCTTAATGTCATGTGGCATTTTAAATATTCATGGGTATTGTCATTGTACCCGTGCACAAACCAGGAGTGTGGTGCCCTGACAAAAACCACAAGTATAAGGAATATTTGTGCCTCAGATGTTCTGCACTTAACTAAAGATAAGGCAAGAATCAATAGATAGATCCAGAGCACACAAGGAAACCACACAGTCAGCACGACTAGCACAGTCCCTGCACTCCATCTGCTTTTCTGGGGGCTTTACAGAAAAGAGGAGTTTTAAAAAATGAGATTAAAAGGAAGACAGTAAGGCAACTTTCCAGGGAGCTCCTTACAAGTGTGAAGGCTAACAAGGAAGGAAGAAAGCACACATGCATTTTAAAAGCAGAGACTACCAGACACCCAGAAGCAGGAGTCAGCTTATTTTACAGAATTTGAAGCTGACTTTATCCACCACAAAAACCAAAGTGAACACCACTGCCATATGAAAGAACAACTTAGAATGTACAATGCCATTTAATTTTGGTGAACTGTGCACCATATTGATTCAGTAAAAGTGGTGTAAAACACAAGGACAGATTTAGCAGGGTGCATGCAATGCATTTACTGAGATGTCCACACACTGGCTTCTGGCAGCACCTACCTTACGCAGCTGCTCTATTAGCTCCAGCTCCTCCTCTCGCTGTTTGGAGCTTTGTCTTACTCTAGGGTCTGCAGAATCATTAGCAGGAGACAAGGCACGGGTAGAAGATGAAGTAGCAGCTAAAAAAGCAACATGAAGGAAAGAAAAATCACTAAGCACGGTTTGGCTGATGGTCCTTCACTGCTGTACTCTCCATGCACACACAAGGGTCCTGAACGGGTACAGTGCATTCCTTTTCACAAATCTGTTTCCTTCACTTGACTATTAATCAAACTAATGATCCACTAATCCAAACGAGGTGTTCTTTAACACATTTTCCTTTCTGTTTAGGTTCTGTTCTTTTTGTTGGATAACAGTAATTCACAAAGGAGGACAAAGTTTTGCCAGATGGAGTATGTTGAAACAGTTCAGTCTTTCTACAGAAATTGCAATTATGTGCTACTGTGCAATGCAAAATTTATCAAGCTGCCTGCATCAGCTGTTGAAGGCTTTTGTAGCATTTCCTTGGTTGTCTTTTCAGATGTAAGCACACAGCAGGAACAACAAATTCCCACATTTCCACAAATATGAAAAAATAATATCTGACAGCTCTAAATAAAAAAATGCTTATTCAGAAAGTATTTAATGCCATGTGTCTATAAATGGAACTCTAAAAGTAGTTTAGACCTGATAATGACCTGAAGTAACCAAACAGTGCAAAACCTAGGTAATGCAGATGTTAATACAATGTAGCAAAACTAGCTAATTTCTGAGCTACATAACCTACCTTTGTTTGCTTCATCCCTGACAGCTGCTCGGAAAAGGAAACTCTCGGGTCGCTGGGAAGGGTTTCTATAGGAAGGCGGGGCTGCATGGCCAGGATATGGAGGGGAAAGGTGGACTAAACAAATGTGGAAAGGCACAGGAAAGGAAAGGAGGAAGAAGGAAATGGTTAGCATTTAAATAGGAAATGGGTTCTGCAATGTGGTAATTAAAAAGAACAAAACAAAAATTTTAATATAATAATGACAAAATAAATTACAGCCATGCATGATAAAAGCACAGAGCAGGAAAAGACACTTCCAAGGACACTTGCATGCAAAGCACATTCCACATACCAATTCCAACAACTGTTCTGACTGTTGCTGAATGCATCTGTGTGCCAAAGCCTCTATGAAGGCCTAAACCAGCCAAACCCTACACTCTGCCTGAAGACATAATTCACCCCTCTTGTCTCCTCCTTCATGTATTTCTAAGGGGACCCAGATAACTGGGTAAGTTCTCAAATACAGCAGTGCCACATACAGAGATGGGAACATACACTCCCTTCTCTTCATAGTACAAATAAGCAAGCAGGCATTTTGATCTTATTTTTCAGAATTTTTTCTTTCTCTCCCTGTTACCTGTCTGAGTGGTAGGTGAGCCGGAGGAGATGGTGGATCTGTCATCACTCTGTGGACAAAAGAGCAGAAGAGTATAAATGGTCCTAATCTGGAAAAGCTGTGACTACATTTTCATTTGCTGTGTTTTAAAAAAGGTTCCATCCACCTAAACTGTGTTTCAGAAAGGAAACAGAAATGTGGAAAACCACAGCATGTTGTTCCCCAAGTCTCATCTCTACAGAAAGCGACAAAATTTTTTCTTTTGCAGAAATGACACAATTGCTTTTTTCTGAGGAAAACCAGCACTGACTGTCCAATGACAGATCTTTGTTTACTCTTCCTTACAACTAACACTTTCAAAGTATTCTTTGCAAAGAGGGGACAGAAAAACAGATAATTAAGTAACATGCAGAACTTGCATTACAGCAGCACCAATAATACCTCTTTGACACCTTTGCTAATGCAAAGCTGCTGTTTCCTGAACATCACTCTCCCCAGTGAAACACACCGTGATTTTATTACAGTGCTTACACAGACTAATGATTTCTTGTGATGAATGCATTCAGTATAGCAGTTTCCACAGAAGAGAAAGAAATACAGGATATCTGTATTCAAAAGTAAGCGGGTAAAATACAAGAGTACTTTTGATGAACTCAGCTTGGTCAAGAGTAAATAATCTTGTACAGAAAAGCAACATGAAAGACAACCAAGAACCCCTCAGAGCAGAGACTGGTTACCATGTTTTTATAGCTTAGGCCTCCTGCAGACACAGCCTAAAGCTAAGATGAGGTAATATAGTAGTTTCATCAGGTAAATCAGATTCATACCCTACCTGAACTTTTGATTAGAAGCTGACAGACTAACACCTGTTCAAACAGATGTGTAGATACAAGAGTTTTTTGTTGGCTTTACTGGTGAATGATAATAGCAAGAGATACCTTGACAGGACTGAAGGTAGAGACATTAGGCAGGGCAGTAGCACAGCTTTCTTGATTCAACCCTGAGAGTGACTGAATGCAGAAAGAAAGAGAAGGCAGTAGCAGTGTTAGCAAACGGCTGATAGCTCATGCACAAAGGCAGAATGCAGCAGACAAGTTATAAAGGAAGAGGTGATCACGACCAGGTTCTCAGAAACACTCAACAGGCAACAGATACACACTTGCTGAACTATGGTTAAAGCCCTCCTACCCTCCTGAACTTTCTGGCTAATAAACTTGGGAGGTGTGGGGTTTCTTTTACACACAACACAGTGACATCAAAAGCAGAACTAAGAACAGTAAGTGAGGTAAAAGCTTATTTAGTAACACCTAATGTAACATCCATGCCATCAGACAAAAGGAGATTTGATCCTACACCAGTTCACTCTGAGCCACTATTCAAAATAAATAGCTTTCTTTTTAAGGTTTCAGGTATAGTATGCATTTTCAGTAAGTTATTTTCCTATAAACTTTGTAAAATCAGAGAAAACCACATGTAACAGGCTCAAGAATACACAATTTGTGTCTGCCACAAACACCTAATCCTGATCCTGGTGAACTACACACAAAGTAAATAAGATTCTGTGGGTGGAATCTAGCTGTTGGGGAAGATGTCAGTGTGAAGATTTACAGAGTTGTCACAAATAAAGTGTAGCCAAATTTCAATTATAATCAGTATCAAAACCAACCAAATAAACAACTTTCCATGTTCACTGAACAAGAGCTCCAACATGCCAACCTGTCACTGATAGGTGGATCTAGAAGGCCAAATGTGTCTTATTGAAAGCACAATCAAAATGTTAACATTTGAGGGCTGAATGGCTCAAGAATAAAGCTATGCTTTCTGAAACAGCATTCAAATAGCGAAGTGGCAGTTCAGCACAGGAAAAGAATGACACCTAGAAACTCTACAGACGTGAACAACACACTTGGGAGTGTTAGTATTTAAACAATTTGCAACTATTCTGCCACTTCAGAACAGTACAGCCAGGAAGGGCTAGAAGGTGAGGTTATATTCAGGTCAAGTCTTAAAACACAAACATCTTTAGGCCCTATGCAGACTTAACAGCTGATCCTGGGGACAGCCTCTTTCTCCACAGCAGTGCAGAACAAAAATTGTGGGTTTCATTTTGTTTTGTTTTGTTTTAAAGAGTTTCAAAATATCACTTGACTTAAGCAAAACATTAGCTAGTATATGAGAACAGTAAAATAAAACAGAAGTAGGTGGTCTGCAACATTAACATAACTGTTTATTCCCATATGAAAAGAACAAGACAACCTTGACGCAGACCAACAAGAAGTCATCACAATCCACGTACCCAGCAGTGGGCGAGGGGAAGGGGAACACGGCACACCACAGGGTGGGACAGTCACAACAGCAACACACTGCATGCTCTTCACCTGTTTGCGAGTCCCTGGCCTTCTTTTAATGGTATTGGTGTTACTGTCAATCTCAAACACAAAGGGAGGCTCAAAACCATTCTGTCAGGGACAGCAAGGAAAGAAAGAGAGGGAAGAAGGGAAGGAGTGAGGAAAAGAACAACTGTAAGAAGAGGTAGCCACAATAAAAAAGGAACCAGGATGCTGCAGTTCAGACTTACAACACCTTACTGTGCGTGCTGCACTCGGCCTCTAGGTCTAGCACCAAAGTCAGAGAAACCTCCCTGTGCCAGGAACAACCGTGGATACAGGGACTGCCAAAGCAGAGCCCAGCCAGATCTCTGCACCAACCAAATAAGGCTATTTTAAGGGAATCTGATTATTAAACGTTTGAGTACACAAATGGATGCCAATGGTCTGAGAGAAAACTCCAGAGTACAAGTCAGCATAACTCAAGTCCTGCTTACTTTACTCATACCATTATTATTTGGAACACATTGGTGCCTAAAAGCCTTAACTGAAAATGTTTCAGAGATCCCATGTGCTAACAGTAATACGATGGCCTCAGGCCATGTTTGAGACCACAACAAGAAAACAACACAGTGAAGGGAGCACAAGGCAGCAGTGACACAAAGGTTATGAAAGGAAGAGGTCACACCAGCTGCCTAATGCTTATCAAGTATTTCACAGGCTTCACAACAGAGAAACTGAGCAGCAGTTTGAGAGGATGTTTTGAGTTTCTTTCTTTCTTTCCATAGTACTCACCTTGTAAGGGACAGTATGAGAGAAAACAAGATGGTATTTGGGGAAAAATGAGATTTCTAAGCAATCAAGGCTAAAATCATTAGCCAAGTCTGAAGCCTTGATGCTATCTCAACAAGTAAACTCAATTTTAACGAGTGGGACTATCCTTGTGAGAACAGCAAGCAGGATATGACTAGTATAAAACTTTGAGGTATGCAGCACACTTTCTCAGAAAGGCCAGTGATTACATTTCTTCAGCAACATTTTAATTAGTCTGCCTGTTACAAGTCAACACAAAGAAATCTACTAGAGCCAAACTCCACTTCACTTCAAAACACAGGTATACAGAAAAAATGCACAACTAAAGAAATTTTGTCAGTTCAGACAGACTGTCCTGAAATTTTTTACAAACAGAAAGAAACAGTCAGAGTAATCTGTATAATGTGAATACATTTTAGTGTTAATTAGTGATAAAAGACAACAAGAAGACCAAAAAAGATGTGATGTAAGATTTAAAAAAGGAGATTCAAAACTTAAATTTTGTTTTTAAGAAAATTTTTGTTAAAGCAGTAACAATTCCAGAAGAAGGAAGTAGTAAAATAAAAGAAAGCTCACTTGCTTTCTAATTACATATTAGACTTACTACTTTTTAAATCTTTTCCTTACATCTGAGCTGAAAACATTGTTTGGAGCAAAAGAAAAGCAACTGCTCAATCTAGAGAGCTCTGACGTAACAAGGAAATGCTGTACAAAAGATCTTTTATTGCATCTCTATGTAATATTATCCTCTTTTGCCACAAAATGTTATTCCCACACCATAAAGCTAGAACAATCAGTGGAAAATCTAGCAGAACTTTTAATTATTATTATATATTTTTTTTAAGTAACCTATCTGCAAGTTTTGATGTCCAAACGTTCTGTAAGGTAAAGGTTATACTACTTCATGCAGTCTTTATGCAGAGAGAAAAAAACAGAAAGGAAACTATGTAAATAGAAAATGTGTACTGAAAACTGTCATTAGTGAACAGAATTTTGATATGAAATGCCTCTACACTTTGGTGGAGGAAAAAAACACTCTCAGAAATTAGACCTAGCTAAATTTCAAACTCATAAGGACAGGGAAAATATCAAATGAAATGCAATGGAATATAAAAATGTAAAAGTAATTGCAACTCTCATGACAGATTTTTTTTTTTTGTTTTAAGCTAACTAATGAAGATTTTCTTGTTGTTGAACAAGTTTTTACCATATAAAATACATTTGTTGAAACAAAAATGCCACAAATTAATGAGCTAGCCTGGGCTTAATGTTCTAGTTACAATAATTGCCAGAAACAGCTGCCCTGGCATATGTCATCATTAGACACAGTGTGTATTTCCACTGCAAAACAGAGCAGCAGATCATACTTCAGCAGTTCAGAAAACCCAGTATTTCACATACTATTATAATTTAGTGCTGCTGAAAAGAGCAAGGAATCAAAAGAAAAATGAATAGAGAAATTATTGCTTTCAAATCTAGTTCAATCTATCCCTACCAGCCTGTCCACTTTTTTGTGACCTGCAAGATGTAACTTGGTTAAAGACACAAAGGAAACAAACGGTGATGGAAGCCAGTTTCAAAATAATTTCTGAAAATTCCAAGTCATGTAACATAAAATTCTATATACTCATTTACAACAAAAGTCATGGGATCACACAATCAAACAAAAATGGGGTCCTTAAAGGTACTTAAAAAATACATTCTAAAGATGAATTCACTGACAATAGAATATCAACACTTCACCCAAACCACTGCTTTCTCCTGTTTCTTATTCTCTAAATATGTAAGCACATTTTTATATCCTAACTGATTGTGTTTTCTCTAAACAGGCACATGCATGATCACAACTAAATCTCTCTCCAATATTATAAGCTTTCTTTTTCTGCCACACAGTGCTAGTCATGTAAAAGTAGGAAAACCAAAAAGTCTGAATAAAGAGATAGTAAATATTTTGACCAACATGTTCTAGAGAGAGATTCTAACCAAGAGCACTGCCTAAAGAAAATTTGGGCAGATAATGGAAACACGTGAATTAAGAAAATAAATCCCAGGCATGCAGTCATGCAACAGCAGGCAAATTAGGTGTATTTTTCTTTTATAGACATGGATTATGGCATTAATTATATTCTTTAATTATGCCACATTGCTAAGATGCCATAAAGGAAGAAATAGCATAAAACATGAAATAAGTACATAAATGTTTTTATTTTTGCTAAGTGTTCAAAACAGATTATTTTTAAGACAACTTCATCAATAAACAATAAAAAGGTATGAGGGATATTTCATAATTTGTAGCGTTCAAATGTAAAGCAGATTTTCCCTGAGCTATGACATAGTTACCAAGGTATTAAAAATGTCTCTAACCACCATGTGCAGGATGCAGACAAGTTAAAGTAGAAGGCTGTACTTGAAGCATTAAAATTGCTTACTTGACACTGAAGAGCACAGCAATTAGGAAGCAGGCTAACAGAGAAGAAATCAAACCAGAATAACTAGGGGTGAATAATTTTTAATTTTAGAAGCTGTTCTTTACTATCAGTAATTCTCTTCTGCTCTCAGTAAAAGATAAGATTTAATTATTTTGTGGAAAAACACTACTATATCATTAACAAATGTCCGTCAGTACAAATTTCAACATATTCATGCTATTAAAGTTCATAGCGAAGCCATTTTTCAAAGAACATGGTCATGTTTTATGCTATTTAGATTAGCTCTAAAATGGCTGGTCTAATCTGAGAGAATCATAACGTTGTTATTTCTATGCTCTAGAATCTGCCACATAAAAAGGCCATTACGTGCAGGATCTTACCACTAACAAGGCACTATCATCAGTATGCTGAGACCTTCTGGATGGAAAGGGACACTGGGAGGTGGGAGAGATGGAGTAATGTCAGAAACACACAGAATGTCAGAAACACACGGTATGTGAACAGACAGACATTTTAGAACATGTACAGCTTGTTTATAGCATTGGGAGGCTCTTTTAAAAAATTCATGAAGTACACATAACTGTATAGGAATATATAGCCATATGATCCATGAATTACAGTGTATTCATATCACTTTAGGAATCAATTATTCTGCTTTCTGTGTTGTCTCAAGCAAATACAGACAACTATGTATTCACAGTTCTTACTGTGGTAGAACAAAGGACCCTTAAAAAAGAATAAATTAAGAACAGAAGAACATCAAGAAGGAAAAGGAGCAAAAACTATTTAAAATACTCCATGTTTTGGTAATTTTCTAACCAAATAAAAAGAGCTGGTTGGAAAACGCTGCTAAAGAACTATTTCTATTCATTATATTATTAAAAGTTTTGATCTGATTAACACTGCCAAGTGATTTATCTTCCCCTGGAGGAAAGTGGGGTTGGCAAGCAGTGGAAGAGCTATTACTATGCAGAAATCTGATGCAGAGAGCAAACAGATGTCATTGGCTCAGCTCTGTATATGCTAGAAGACTGAGCCTTGTATGATTTTTGTTCCCTACTGACCTACTGGTTTTGATTATAAAACTACACTAAAATAAAACGTTTTAAAAAATGTATTTATTTCTTTTTCTAATAGCCCTCATAATTCTAATGCTTCATCTTTCTGGGATAACTGGTGATCTAATGATAGGAAATTAGGAGAAAACGAATTAATGAAAGATGACTGCAACACTGTAACTTGTCTGAATACTCCCACTAGAAAGTTAAACGTACTGCTCACAAGAAGCATCTTAAAATGGAATATGAAATATATTGTCTGTATTGAACATAGAAAACACACGAGAAACAATAAAACAGCACACCCAGACAGGCAATCTACATGAACAGAAGGAAATATTAGACTGATCCCATAAGCAAAAAAAAACCAAAAACCAACCCAAGGCTTATTAAGTGTGAAAAAACTATGTTATAACCCAGTCCTGAAGAGTTCTCCACAATCAGGAAAATATCTCTGATGGAGAGAGCCAAGAATTCAGGTGCTGACATCCCTAGTAATAATCTAAATGGACTCTTACCTCACTATCCAGGGGACTTTGCTTCTGAGGACTTAACGATGCTTTTTGCTATAGACAAAAAGGAAAAATGAAAGACTAATTTATAGTACTGTGACAGAGAAACAAAAGCTCAGAAGAAGCCAGCATAACTTAGAAGTGTTTTGAAATGCAAGAGGTCTTAGTTTTTAAATAAAACATGCATTGGGGAAATTTAAAGTTTCCACTGAGCCTAAGCTTCACTGATACTATTAGTAAAAACCCATCCTTTATTCCACACAAAACCAAAAAATTGGTTTTGCATATTAAAGATGCATAATAAACCCAAAATATAACCCAAGGGAGGAATTTAATTGCTGAGAATGAAGTCCTCATGAATAACAAAGGCAATGGGAAAAAAAACCAACCACAACCAAAAACCCCAAAAGGCTCATCAATGAACAAAATGCATCCTGAATATCTAAAGTCTTTTTAACTGAAAAACTGAGCTGAATCTTTACTAAAAGCAGCTTTTCTACAAAACTTTGCCAGGGGTCTGAGATGTAACATTTCTTAAATTTGTGATGGTGAGATTTGGGTAGGTCACCAGAGCAGTAAACAGTAAAATAAATTTAAGTTAATTAGTATAAACAAATTTGCATGTTAAAAGAGCAGACCACTTCATATCGACTGCAGTGAAAGAGAAAGAGAAGACACAGTGTCCACAGAATATCTGATGTACCAAAAATTTGCACTTGTGCTTTACCTGGAGGTAACTTATTTATGCGTCGTAAATTATCAAAATAGATCAGGCAACGTTATCTTCTTGTGTGTATGATTGCTTTCTTTGCCAAAACTGCCTTCAAAATTAAGCTGCCTCTATGCCTTCTCAAATAAAGACCCCTTCTTTCTTATACCAACCCTGTCACATCAGTGCAAATGAAAAATTAAGAGAATGAGGTGGACTACATAAAACCAGAATCCTTTGCAACAATCAAATGTTGGGTAAATCTCCTCCATCTCCCTCCCCAGTTCTAGTTTTGTCTATGTTAAGCTACATCACCAACACTGAATGCAATTAAATGCTATTTCTCCATTTTCTTTATAAAGTGCCGTGCCTGCCCAATAGTGCAACGTACAAGTATCAATGATCTTGGCAATGAATTTTCATTAGGGGATTCAGAAAACATAAAGTATCAAGTAGGTACTAAAAGGAAATACCTTAACAAAGTCAAGGACAGCTTCTCTCTGGATCTGTTTTGTTCTCATCCTCTCCTCCTCGTACTGAAGTGCTGCTAGCTGGGCCTCCCGACGGGTACGCTCTATGTGCCTGCGGTGCAGCTCAGGATCTGTACTGGGCACCTGGAACAAAACAGTGCAGCAGGCCGTAAGGACAGAGCCACACAGGGTAAAACAGAGAGGTTATGGAGAAATAGTCCATGTCTTATGGCTAACACAAGTATGGTTTTGCATCAAACTCATCCCAAAGAATAAAATAGTAGAGTTCAATGTGTTACCTGACTGTGGTGACTTGATAGAGAGAGAAAGTACGGTGAATCAGGCTGAGGTCTGACAAATGGAAAAAACAGAGAGTAAGTAGGCTTTTTCTCTTAAATATAAACAAATTTTCATACATGAGTTGTCAGTGACACACAAGTACCTCATCAAATCAGAAGAGTAACCGCTTAGTAAGCAAAGCTGTCAAACCAACTGCTGCGATAACAATTTAACTCGTTGTGCATGACAGATTTTGTGCAGTCATTTCTATCTCTTCTCCTGAAGTGTGACAGAATTTTTCTACAGCTCAAGATGTAACAATGGGATTGTACGTCTGACCTATTACACTGAGGTACCCAGTACTTTATATCCATTCTCAAGAGTTAGTTAAGTAACCAATCCAGGAACTTTGCAGATGATCCTCATTTAGAGGAGCAACTGGCTACTATGGTTATTTAGGGGTAAGGGGGAAATAAATTAATCAGTAGAAACCATATGTTTCATTTCCCTACCTCTCTGTCCTGTCCACGTAACTCCTTAGTACTTGGTGATGCTCTCTGTCCTGCATCAAATTTAGAGTTTCAGGTCTTCGTAATTCATCAGTATCCCTGTGGGTAAACACCGGGTGGAAGGGGGATTGGCCACTGATGCATATAAAGTGCTGTCAGATGAATTCTTTTCTAGATTACAGCTGGTTTTGTAAGAGTAATTGCCTAGACAATTAGCTTCAGATAACCACAAAAGTGAAATTTAGGATGACTAAAGAAATCATGTTGAGATACCAAGTCAGAGAACAACTACTGCAGTTCATAATAAAATAAATCTAACTTGCTTAGCAATGATTTCAAAATACACAAAAATGGAATATCTCTCTTAAGGATATGTTCTGGTTATTGTGGCCCCTACTATGCTCTGTAAAGAACAGAATTACTTTTAAACATTAGCATCCTCTGATATTTTCACAATAAATTTGCTCCCTTCACTCATTAAGTGATGACTTTCTAACTGTCAGTGATACAAGCCAAAGTCACAAGGTAAACAAGAAACAATCTGTCTCTCATCCATTGCATCAACAGTAAAGAGAAATTTTGGAGTCAGTTCTTTGCTAGAAGGCAGCTGCTAGCACTGAAACTATTCCCAAGGTCTATAGTCAACAGCATGTTCCCTGCCATGTTCCTTCCTAGAAGGAAAGTTGATGGAAACTGAGATCACTCTTGACAGCCTAGATTCTGCAACCGTCACCCCTGGGGCAATTAGGGAAGAGAAAGACACTTCCCAATGCATTTCCAAAAAAAGTCAGTCATGGTGTCTGTGTGTAGACTTAATATCTATTCTGCACAGAGAAGCTTAAGAGAGTGGAAGATCATATGCTACAGGTCTCCTCTGTTACTTAAATTAGCCCTGATCCACATGACAAATCCATTACTCTGCTGTTTTGAACAGACAGGACTGAGATCATTCAGACCAGAGCACACACAGCTTTGCTCTGCTGCATCAGGAACGCACCACAGGCTGCGCAGAGCCACAAACTGTATTTACTGAATTGAATCAACTAATCTAAGTATTTTGAGATGAAGCCTGCATTACATCCAATTTAAGAGTTCTAATGGCTCCAGCATGCTGAAGAGAAAAAAAAAGAAAAAGAAGAGGCTGCCTGCCAAGGCATTTGCAGAGAATTACTGTGGAAGCAGTTTACAGCTCGTGGTTGCCACAAATGAAATATTTGACTAATACAAGCTTAAAATAAAAAAAAATAATAAAAAATTACTCATTGTCATATGGCTGTTTTTCCACAATTTTGAAGGCAGCAACAATATGACCTGGTTTTAGTGCCTCATTAACAATTTCACTCTGCTGCAGCATAATACAAATAAGCTACAATTCATTTAGATTGTTGATTAACTACTCCCGCATGAACATCCACTGCCATCCTTAAGTTAGACACTGGGTACCCTAATGAATTACAATTTCCTTTATCATTAAATTCTGTCTATGTAAACAGCAGCTCTCTCCTGGCTAACTAGCCTTCTCTTGTCTTATTTCCTTCAGATGCACCACGGAATGCAGTGTTTGTAAAGTCTAACTACTTCTGTGTTGACAACAAACATTCCAATAGAAAAACAAACAAACAAACAAAAAATCAATCTTTCAAACCAAGAGCACTCACTTTATTTGGGGAGAACACGTCAGACTGCTGTATTATTTTATGCCTTGCGTGTAGACACTACAGGATAAGGAATGCTGATATATGCTTTATGAGTTACCCTCCTTTCCATCAGTACAGCTACTGTATCTGCGCACTGACTACACAAAATTCCTATTAAAATGTTGCCATAACTCTGGAAAAATTTATGCAATAGTCTTGATTTAGTTTTCTCTTTCAATGCCATTAAAAATAATTTCTACTGACAGCATAAGTAATGACATCCTTATGGCTAGCAGTTGTTTTAACATTCCTAGTACAGTTGAGCTGTTTGTTTGCTGAGTCCTTGCATGTTCGCTTTCACCCCACAGAATACTCAAATGCTTCAATGGCATGTTAAAGTTTCTATCAATTTTGATTTTAGTCCCATTTGCAAGAAGCTATACATTTGCTTATCTCCTGTTCTTTTAATTAGACACTCAAAGTCTCTTCTCAGACCTAACGACCTCATTTATATCCTGTCCAACTCTGACCCATATTTTATGGGTAAGCATTCCCTCCAATAAGCCAAGCAATCATTATGGAGTATGGACATAATTAAAAAAGTCTACTTCATTAAACTAAGAAACCTGTTTTCAGCACTGACTCCCATTCTATCCCTCTTCCCCTCATGTAAGCTCACGATTATGGCATAGAAAAGCACATTTTAAATTAAACTAACCCCATGGTACTACACCCACCACGAGTCACCCAAGAATGTGACCTCACAGCACATCAGATACACTCATTATGCTTCCCCTGAACCTGCAGTGCGTTTATACCTTCTGCCCTTTATGTAATATAGCTTAAGTCAACTATTTAATCAAAGCACAAATTAAATAATGAAAAACAGATATTAAATCAGTTTAAGAGTATACCATTTAATTTGGCAGATTTATTTAACCAACCGACTCAGAGATGAGCTCTGGCCTAGAACAGTCGAGCCTGTGGTCACTGCCATTGTTAGAACAGAAATTCCTAATCTGGAGCAGTAACTTATAAATAAAGTCCCCTGCGCATTTCTGGTGAAGCAACAGAAAACAATGTCATTTTCTAAACACATTCAGTAAACATGTGCTCTGCATTCATCATGAAACTTTGGATAAAATTACTGTTACCACTATTCTTACCTGTTTTGATGTAAATATCGTTTTGTATCCTCCGTTCTCTGAAATTCTCTGATGGATACAGGCTTTACTGGGGAACTCTAAGCAAAATAACACAGAAGACTGTTAGCGACTCGTTCAGAACACTGCACATTAATGTCAAAGAATCTCTTTGTAGAGCAACATTTGTAACTACTGGTATTCTAAATACTTGACAAAGAACCACAAAACATAGGTCAGGGATGTTAATTTCCAACTAGGCAAGCTCACTTTTATTTTCTCCTGTGATTTAAGAAACTTTACTTTCAATATTAAATACGCCTAATGATAGATTTAGGAGTTTAAAAACCTCCACTATGAATAATTATGCAGAGAAGTAAATGTAGATAAAAAATAATGTAACACAGAAGAAATGTAGAGTTATGCTCCAAAGAATGTATATCCAAGTGTACAGCAATGCAGTCTGGACTCTCAGAAATACAGGACACAATAGCTGATGCTCTCTTATGATGCCTTAAGACAGGTCACAGAGGGAATAAGAAAGCAAAACCTGGGATGAATGAGAACATCTCAGGATTAATTTGAACTATGAAATAATTTATCCCACTGGGAACAGAGACATATTGCTCTTTGGGCTATTGTAAAACTTCTACTGATACCCATTAACACAGGGAAATGGAAACTTTTCAAGATCAACTTCCCAATTTTCACTCATGATGGTATGTGTGTGCCACACCACATACAGTTAGCCTTCCTAAGTATTAGAGCACTGTACTAGAGTACTAAGTATTAAAGTACTGCTTCAGTTAAAAGCAAACACTTACATTTTTATGAACAGATAGCTGATATATATTCAGTACTACCAAGTAAAGGTTAACAGTTTTCTAGATATCACCAATTACCAGTTGGAAGCATCAACTTCAGCATTTTCTGAAGAGAGCACTCCTTTGGAAAAACTATTTACTTCACACACAGCTAAAGCACAAGCTTGCAAGAACTCATGACAGGAAAGCAGCGTGGCTGCCTTAGACTTACTCCACATATCCCAAAGGGCACTTGGGAGCAGCTCAACACTCCAGCTCTGACCCTCCACAAAGCACAACACTGGGCTCTTGCCCCAGATCAGACTTAATAAAAAAAAAAGTCTTTTTCAAAAAACAATAAAGAAACATTCAAACAAAAACCCCACACAACAACGAAACAAAGAAAACCTCTAGGACAAGAAGCATTAATACTATCACAAAGGCTTTCCTGGGGCATACAAATTCATGTAATTTAAGTAAAAGCATCACCTCATTAGTGATTCGCCGCTGGTCGATATATGCCATGAACTGTGAGCTGAGGCTGTCTGAGTCCATGCCCTTGGGTTGCCTCACCTCTTCCTCCTCCTCTTCTGTGGCACAACTATCAATATAGTCGATCTGATCCAGATCATGTTCCACTTGACATACATACACAACAGAAACACTCATAATTAGATAACCAACAGGAGAGGAAAAAAACAACTCAAAAGCTATGTCAGGAACTAAGGCCCTCCTATTTTTCTTCTGTCTGGGAAAGCTGAGTCTAAAAGCTCTTGAATTTTGCCTGGCCCACTAATATTTGTTAAACATCAGATTTTGAAATAATGACAAAAGCAATGTTTTTTAAAAAACAATGAGAAACATGTATCAAGCAGATAGTTTTAAATGGTTGGCTACAGATTCTTTTGCAGTGACTGAAAAAATCCTGTAAATACTGTGATTTTTTTTTTCAATACCGAAAACTATCTATCAAAATCTATCAGCTAACACCAAGACTGTACAGTGATTTGTTTACATTTTGAATAATTTCTCTCAGTTCTAATTAATCTCTGTCAGAAAAATCAGAACGGATATAACAGATACTTCTACTATTTTTACTACAAAACAGAGGGCAGCACGTTCAAGTTATCTGGATGCAAATGCAATATAAAAAGTGTATGTGGAAATAACAAGGACAGCACAGAAACAACAAAACCCTTCTAAAAATATCAAAGCACCTGCAGTTTTATTTTAAAAGAGGGATGAATAAAGAAATTGGGAATCATTGAAATGAGACCAAAAAACAGAGCAGTTTGGCTAGGATTGATTTTTCCTTGTGTGGACAATATTAAACGTAGGGCAATTTTTTCACTTGTCACTGCTTTTTACACATTCTGTCCAGGATTCTGAGAGTCATGACATTGAGCAAACTACCCTGGTGAAAATATTGTGCTGGGGATGCAAGGGAAAGCATGAGCTCCCTTTCTGAGCACTACAGCTTTCTTTTTCTTAAAACTCTCCCCAGACTTGCTCCAGACTCTCTTGCAGACATTCTTTTTCTACTCCCCCGCCCCTTTCCTGCTTGTCTAAAACAGACTTCTTCTCTTTGCCTCACCACACAATCTAGCAACTGTTACTGCCAAAGCCACCTCCTCTGCTACTACAACCATCCAAAACAGCATTCCTATGTACTTTGGCTTCACTGAATCTCCATCTCAGTTTAAAACCCTTAAAAAAACCTCAACAAAACAAATCAAAACAAAAAAGCCCTTCTTTCTAGCCTTGCTTATTAAACTTAAATAATAATATTAACAATAATAATAATACAACAGAGGGTGAAAGACATTAGCATTTGTGTTAGGAACACAAAACTGGACAGGATCTCCTGGATCACTGACAGCCACATGCCACGGCTTGTGCCCCTCTCAGATACTCCTACTCATGAACTGACTGTGCTCCATCTTAAAAGACTAGCGAAGTATTTTGAAATCCCTGGTGTATAAAACCCAAAGAACAAAATAAAGTCAGTCTTAGAGACGGAGCTGGCAGCACTGCCTGTTATTAAGGCTGCCCACAGCTTCCACCATGTCTTCAATTCTTCTAACTTTGCCAAGTTATTTCTTTTAACTGTTTGAACTGAATTTTTGGTCTGTTAATGTGTAAAAGCGCGAGTCATCCAAATTTCAGCTATTTCTAGGAGGTGGCAAAGAAAACAAAATATTGTGGCAGTGAAGAATAAGATCAAGAAAAGAAGATGGCAAAAGATGAAGGGGGAGGGAAGAAAGAAGAAAAAGTGGGATTTGGGCAGAGAAGATTAAAACTA
>NW_010293753.1:58274-75877 GCF_000700745.2 Antrostomus carolinensis
AGCCATTTGGGGAAACGGAAAACAAGGTCTGACAAAAAAGAAAAATTAATCAAAGTATATGGGGATAAATCTAATAAAACAGTAGTGCAAAAAATGGAGAAGGGAATGACTAAAAAAAGCAAACCTGAAAGAATGCTGAAATTGGGACATATAAACAAGAAGAGGACTGACTTGTGAGCCAGTGGTAGCAGCAGATAATTGGAAGTTAAAATTGAGAAGGACTGTGGAGATCAAGAAACATGGGAAGTGCTATGACCTCTTGAACAAATATGAAGGTGCTACTATAAGACTGCAGGACAACAAATTGCAAAGGTGCAAAAAAGCAATGCCACTCACAAATACCTGTTCCTCCTAGACAGCTTGCATGTTTGGATTAAAATCCGAGACTGCTGAAAGAGGCGCTTTTGCTACTTGAAAATATGAAATTCCCTGACAAAATTGCTCATCCTGTTCCAGAAGCAGTCGGCAAAGAGCACTGACAATTTACTACTGCTCTAAATTTTCCCCAGTAGCTCAAGCAGCAAAACTCCATGAACCGAAATTCAAGACCCCAAAATACTGTTTGAAGTATTTGGAAACTTTAACATATATCACACATGCAGAAGCTGACAATCTTTCCCAGATAATTCTAATTCTGATACCATTTGTTTTTTTGCCTTGTAATATCCTTAATACAACAGTGCTTTTATACTGTTTACACTGTGTTTTTGTGTAATTCCACCTAGACCTTTCTCTTTTTCCTCTTTAGACAACCTACTATTTATAGCAAATATTCTGGAACTTTAATAATGATGACATTAAGTATTGTTAGTCAAAGATCACTATATTTACCTCCACCATTAGTAATGACTGTGCTCCCTCGGTTTTCTTGATACTGACTTTCTCTTCGCTGCCTCTGTTCTTTAGTGATCTCTGCCACACGTAAAGGGAGATCTGAGAACTCATCTGTTGGCTTTAGGAAACAAAGAGCGAAGTCAAGAAACACTTCAGAAACATCATTTTGTAAGCTACTACCTCTTGATTTGTGTTTTACTTCAACTGGTCTGTTTTGCACTTACAAAATACTAACTTAAAGCAAAAATACAGCTATAGAGTATTATTTTTTAAAACCATATATTTCAGCTCTCTTAAAAAAACCCAGTTTGCCTACAGTTTTGCTCTGCAATATCTGCAAGTGCTTGAAAACATCCCAGGATGGAAAATACTAGAACCCTCTCAAAAACCAAGCTAGGAGTGCAAGCAGGCGTATGGAGCATAGCTCACTGAAACACTATGTCTTGCCTATTGCCTTTTCTATTTGTCCCAAGAGGAAAAGGGAGCTTCTTCCTTGGAAGAATAATTGACAGTCTCCTCGCTAAGTGATCCCATTTTCCTGCTTCTAAATGGCAAACAGATTTTCTTTTTAACATCTGAAACAAACTGCAAAGAAATATGATGAAATTTCCATCTCATGTTTAAAGCTTAATTTTCATGTTCAGATTTATTTTATTGAAACAACTACTCATGAGTAATTGTAGTTGATTCAACACACTGTAACATCATACAGCTAAAAGCTTTTTTTACAGTAAGGAACCTTCTTTTTCTCATACTTTATACTCCAGTAAATTCAACTGTCATGCACTGTTTTATACACTTCTCTTATTATTTCCAACTTTGCGTTCATCCCATACATAACTATGCTTGTTTTTCCCCAATAAAACAAGTAATTTTGGCTCTAGGCAACCTGCACACTTGCATATACATGTTACCTACTGCATACGCTGCCAGACATATACTTACTAGTTCTTTCTGTACAATATTGCACTCAACAAAAACAAAGCTGCAACACTTACTTCATTCCCTGACCATCTTTTGTCTCCACTGTCCACACTATTGAAGCCAGAATCAAGTGCACCATATGGACGACCGGAATAGAGTTCCTCATGGCTGTTGAACACACAGTTTTAGTTACTGTAGTATAAACACCACCAAAAGCTTCTCAGCTATTACAGAACAAAAGCAGAATAAACTACCAAGCACAGTTGCAGTGTGTGCACAAGCTCAGCATATTAGAAAGGACCGTACTGTATTTGCTACATGGAACAAGAGGCACGAAGAGGCACGTGCTCACAGCTGCAAACGTCCTTGTCAGTCAGCTGTCTGCTGCCCACTGCCTAGCATCTTAACAGATAATCTGATCCAAAGTATATAGTTATACTTCAAACATTTCCCAAGCAGAAATTACAAACTGCAGAGTCGTATCTTATTTCACCATTTAACAAGCCAAACTTTCATTTTCCATTACTCTCGTGTTTCAGTTGAAAAACACTGTCCCACAAACTTTTTCCTAAGTAAGCACAAACCCATGCAAAGTTACTCAAACAAAGGTGTATGAGAATATAATGCTTCTACACAAAAGTATACAGAATGTATCTTCTGTACCACAATTTCCTACCTAAGAAACTGTGCAGTAAGCTGGGCTGTATTTAAAATACTTCATAATAAAAATAGAAGTACAGTTTTCATGTACAAAGCCTAACTTTGTCAATGACATGTCTAGACAAAGGCATTAGACATGTGCCTAGTGTTACAATACACATAACCAAAGAGCCATACAGTTCTTCTCTAAACTTCTGGGCTCAGAAACGACATAATTCAGCAGTACCACCATCACAGATGTCAAGTCTGGCAACTGCTGCAGATAGCTACAGTAAAAGAGACAACGGGACTTGTCTGATCCACTGCAGATGGCATTTCACAATGGCTCAACTGTCCTACTGGCACTCAATGCCCCAGGGAGAACTGCAGCACTAATTACTACATAATACACAAGGAAGAATGAATTTCAGGAAGCTAATTGCTTCACCCCATCATAACTGAATTGCAGGTCATTTTCTCACTGCTACTGCTCTCAAGTTGTTGCTCCCTCTGAAATCCCTCTTTCAGGAAATACTTATTTTCAAATTACTATTCTTATTATCATTAATGCAGCACCGTAGGCGTGCAGGGGACTTTGCAGAACAGTGACAGACTATAACCCTTGCCTATTTTAATTTTCAGATAGATATAAAACAGCAAAAAAACTAAGAGGAGGGATGGAGGGCTACAGATGAGAAATGGTTTGCTATACATCTGCTTCTATGCAGATCTATATTCTGCAAACGTACACCAAAAGACAAGCTCTTGTACCTGTATGGACTTTTGATTAATTCAAGAGTTCCACCTTTATGGCCCCTGCATTTGGACACAAAGATCATCTGCATAATAAACCCCTAACAAGAAATAAGGGTAAAGGAAGAACAACAGTGAGCTGAAGCTCATTTCATACGGTTGAATCTGGAAGCAAATCTAGAGAAAGCATTCTCATCTGTTCTGCACTTGTTTTTACATTCATAATTACAAGCTATGATTAAAATACATAAATTCTTCTAATTTCACAAAAGCAATTACTGAAAACTTCTATAGTAATACACAACTACAGACAACAATAAATCACTAAACACACGGGCCACTGATTTTGTTGGAATTTCTCTTAAAAATAAACAAATTATGCTAGAGATAAACAGATCATGACAGATTATAATTTAAAGCCTTTTCAGTAACAGAGCAGTATCCTCAGTATTATGCAGAAACCTTCTGCAACAGCTTATACTCCAGGAAACTGAGTGACACTCATAAAATGCTCATATGTTGACTTAATCTAGAAAAAAAATGTAAGACATTCAGCATGGATGAGGAATCACTCTGTCAGTCCCTCACGTAAATTCTTCTTCACAAATCTGACTCATGATGATTTATTGTGAGCCCTTTGATTTGTGTTTTATTGCTACTAAGACAGCGGTACATCCTTTAGCAATGTATTCCTCCACACCTTATTACCACCTTCCGAGATGACTGAGGTAATTTTTGTATATATTTAGTTTCACACTTCACTGACTCCCTTTCTTTTATACCATATAACAGAAATAAATCTCCTGCTTTTCTCTAGACATCTTAATTTAGCAGCTGATATGGCTGACTGTTCCAATATTTGTGTTACAATGCTAAGGAACAGGGCCAGGTGAAAGCTTGCCAAGAATAACAGTTTACTAATGGGGTGGAGATCAGCATTCACACCTGTGGTTTGAGCACAGCAGTTATAAAATTCTGTACAAAAGGTTAAAAATCACAGCAGGGATATACTTCAGTAAGTATGTGGAAAATATTAAGATCTTATAAACTGAACAGACCTGTAACAACATGAGAGCACACCCCTGTACTACGAAGATGCCAATACTCTCTTCTTACTGTGTATCGACTCTTAACACTGCCTTTCATATGATGCTGCCCAAGTATTCTTCTGAATCACTCCTCACTTCTTACATAGTGGTACTTTGTTAGAATACTTCTAAATACCATGAGATAACACAAAGGACAGTCTTCAAAGCCACCTCCATCAATGCACTTAACAAAGAACAATACTTGCATCTATTTTTTTTTTTAAACTCAGATGACTTACAAAATTTTCCCCAATGTTATCAAAACTAGGAACTTGGATTGTGCCAAACTTACCAAGATCCAAATCCCATGGGTCTCCTATCATAGTCAGGTAAGTCTGGAGCTATCTTGCATGCTTCTATGTTCAGGTATTTAAATATGTGAATTTTTCCTTTTATACATATCTTTAAAAAAAAAAAAAATAATTACATAAGTATGATTGGACAATACATTTTCAAAGTACTCTACAGACATTTAACCTGTAGTTGAGAGTAATAAATGAGCACATTCATATCTTATCTTCTAATCTCACTGCATTCTAGAGAAACAGCTACAGTGGAGCACCATGGGATGCCCATGACAGACAAATGGAAGCAGTCCTCCAAGTACATCTGGTCTGCACACAACTTTGTCAGCTGGTTGATGAATTTCATCATGCAAAGAAGACAGAAGCATTTACAAGCACTAAAATTTATACCCTTGGCATCAAAAGAGATGCATCCCACCTATGCCCAGCTTTGAATGGCAGTGGCAGACTGCCAAAGGAAGCTCAAATTTCAAGTGAATGAAGCCAATAACAGCTGTCCTTGCTTTCAAAAGGGAGGCAAAACCCTACTGAAACTACAGGTCTTAGCAAGTGCCACTCTTGACTCAGAAGCACCAGCTCACAGTACAATCTATAATACTCAAGGGCTTATGTACCCACATTAAAAATCAAATTAATCAGTAACTATACTGCAGTTTCTACCTCCAGGGCCAATTTGAGCACTCTGCTGCACAGTGAACCAGCACACAGCAGCACTGAGGCTTCAGTCAAAACTGATATTTGAGTGGCACAAAATCAGTGTTGCCTAACAGAGCTTTCTCTCTCCTACACTGAAAGCAGAAATGTTCAGGTAACATTAGTACAATGCTAACAGTGGAATTCTTGGTAATATCCCATAGGTGAGACTACTAATACAGTAATGTAAGAGAAGAAAAAGGGATTTTTCAAGCTGTCCTGTGTATTTAACACTTTTAGACAACACAATTTATTTGAAGTTCTCTTGTTCTTAAATAAAGTTTGCAATATGATCTTTCAGCTTTCAACTTTGTTCTGCCCTTTTTAGTTGAACTAGTCATCTGAATTTGTAGCTGCAGTTTACCTGTGCAGGGGGTGACTGGAGAGGGTTGTTCTCTAACATGATGGTCTGCAGATGTCTGAGGTTCCTGTAACAAACTGGTATCGTTGTTATTTTATTGCAGGAGAAATCTAATCGAATTAGAGGCAACTCAGCAAGCTCTGGAGATAAAAAATAAACACAATTCAGCAGATTTAAAAGCAAGAGTAAAAAAATACATGCTTTACAAAATAGTAAGTACACTGCTTCTAGCTCTCGGGGGAAGAAAAAGGCACTGAAAATAAAGAAGTGCTTGAAGTTTCTGCTGTTACATCTCACAGACTTTAACTCACCTTCAGGTAAACGCACCAAATTATTTCTTCTGACATTTAGGTCCCTCAAGGATTCCAAATTGCCAATCTGTGGAGGTATTGTCTGTATTTCATTACAGCTCACATCCTACAAAGCAAGAGTAAAGAATGAGTTAGTGGTTCTGACATTACCTCCACTGACTGGTAAGCCTCTGTTAATTATAATATGTAGTGTTTTATTTAGGGACTGAAATACATAACTGTTTACATAACATCTCAGATCCTTGTATTCATTAAATCTCATTGCTGATGTGAAGCATTAGTCTTATTTTAAATATATGGGGAAATAAAAACTTTACAAGATCAAGCATTCAGATGTAGAAGTTCTCACTCACATTATTTTATTTCATATTATTTGAGATAATGCAACTTGCTATATGAAAGCTTTTTGCCAGAAACAAATGCATCAATAGCTCTAATTCCATCCAGGCTTCCTTTCAAAAACAGGGAAGATTTAAGTTAAATTGACACGATTATTTGCTCTCTAGTACAAGGCATCTTTCCTCCATATAAACTTCTTTTAAAATCTCACAGTATTTCAAACTCTTTTCTAACATCTCTATACAAAGTCAAAACACAGTTGGAGATACTATGGCACACAGAAATCGTCCTTAGACTCAGAGCATATTTAAGTAACTTGCTACTGCATGCAAGTGACTGGTTTACAATCACAAAGTTCTCGGCAGAATGAGAAACAGAGTCTCAATCTTGCACATGCCCAGATAGCATCCTAATTACTGCACTAGTTTGATCCATTTAAAAAAATTGTTATTTATTCTGAAGCACATCCAAACCTATTAAACACATCAGTTAAAAATTAAAGACTGAACAGTAATAGTTAAAAAATAACTGCATACTTACAAGCTCTGTCAGCTGTCTGAGCTGCCCAATTTCTTCAGGTATTGAAACCAACTTATTGTTACTGGCTATCAAAACCTTCAGTGGCAGACTACAGAGGTGCACTGGCAAGGTTGAAAGCTGGTTTCGACTTTTTGGACAGAAAGAAAAAAATCATCAGAACTCTAATGAGAAATCACCTCACATCTTAATGCAATGAAACACACATACAAAAAG
Organism: Antrostomus carolinensis; assembly: GCF_000700745.2. NCBI lineage: Eukaryota > Metazoa > Chordata > Aves > Caprimulgiformes > Caprimulgidae > Antrostomus > Antrostomus carolinensis. The sequence continues at coordinate 65,275 of NW_010293753.1, forward strand.
AACACTCCATTTAGATGATCATCTCAGGTTTTATATAATTACTGTAGAAGTAGTTCCATTAAGTCTTTCTTCATTACTTGCTTTATCTGGTCATGTGTGAACAAACTGAATATCCAGTACCAAGCCTGCTCGGATGCTTTTGAACCTGGTGCTGGGGAATAGATATTTCCATGCTCTTTCAGATGCTTCTGGTAACTGGCCACCTCCTGTCCCAAATGAGTATGTTTGAACAGAGTGCAAAAGCCTTTTTTTTTGGATAGTTAGTATGCAGGTCAGCACATACAAAATGCCACAGAGAAAGTCAATACTTACTCAATTAGAATTATACTCTAAATATTCAGTAAGTCATGTGGATCAAGAATCTCGGTATGATGGATTTCACTATTCCAAAACACAGTCTTGGACATTTCATGATAAACTACTATTAAAGCAAATATGAGGTCATATGACTGGAGCATAACACTAGATGACAATCAGGCAGAATAAGAATGGATTGTAAAACAGAAAGATTCCTTTTAAAAATAAAACACAGCAAGAAGCAGTGACTGAATGATTAGAAAGAAAGTTATTAGGATCTTAACTAAGGCTTTGATCAGGGGTTGACGACAAAATATGCTGCTGTGTTATTTCATACTTGAAACCCAGATTCCCCTACTATAAAAACAAAAAAATTTCTGAGAAGTAGGTGAATTAACAGCAGCTTTTAAAAGGATAAGAATTGGACTGCACTTACCAGAGATCATAGCAATAGGAAACCCATATCTGATTCATATCCTATTCCTACAATTCTCACCATTGATTAAAAAAATAAAGCAACATAAGCATACTAAATTGGCAAAAGTATAACACCAGAAGGAAACAGCCCAACTGATATCACTGCCAATTTGTGGTGAGGAACTTTCTACACCTCTTCAAAGACCTACGAACGGAGGACACTATACACAGTTGAATTTCATCAATAGGCTAAATTGCAGCAATTACCTTCTACAAGTTGCTGCTTAATCCTCACATTCCCTGATCCACACAAGTGAGTAAGGTTGGTTCAGGTTGCTCTGATTTAATGACATACAACATAACAATGTAATGACTACACACTGTGTTAGTGTTACTTATGGATGCATCAAAATTTATAAACCTAAACTATTGATGCTAAAGCAAATTTCTAAGACAATCATTACCTGATATTTAGAAATGTTAAAGCCTGTAAGTTCAACACAGCCTCTGGGATGTATCGAATGCAATTCTGGTACAAATTAAGACTCTCAAGGGAGACAAAGTGACATGCTTCTGCTGGAAGCTCTGACAGTCTGTTCCGTGAGAAATCTGAAGGGAGGGAAAAAAAGAAACATTCAGTAAAACTATCTTAAAACTACAGGAGGACAAGTATTGTCTGTATATTCACCAGCACACAGTGGGAACAGCTGGACAGGAATCAATTTTGCTGTCCTGCCTGTAAAATTTTCAAGATTATGAAGTGACTCTCACTTCACAAAATAAATCAACATATTTTAAAGTCTTACAACCACAATGAGAAAAAGAGAGATAGATGCAACATTCCTTTCATAGTCACGCTTTCATATCCCAAACTGCCTTATGCTTAGAGGAAGCTAGTTCAAGGTGCTGAAAACCCAGCTTCAAATCTCTGTTCCAGGACCATCTTTAGATTATGGAATTGGTATTGGGTGGGCAGTGCTGTAATGAAAAGAATCAGAAAGTTCTTTCCTTGCAGCCCCCTGGTAAGGTACTCTCTGCCCATGGAAATCTCAGCTTCATATTTCTGGTCTAAAATATATACTTTATATAGATACACACATATTTATAGGTAACAGTTCCAAGAGGGGAAACATGAGGCACACACCTTAGACAAGTCTTCTATACGCTGGCCAAAGCATTCCCTCCTTCAGAGGGATACCAGTTCAAGCCTCTAATCTCAACCAGGCAGCGGAAGGATTTTCAACAAAGGGCCTTCCAAGCTGCAGAGAAATGCCCTCCTTGCTGCTAGCAGTAAGGTTTGCTGTTTCTTTGTGATCATCCATTCCTTGCTTGGCAAGAGACAAAAGTTTAACCAAAACTACTACCAAATGTTTGTATTTGAAGAATCAATATTCTTCCTTAGCTAGTTCAAATTATGAGTCTACATGTGTAAAATACCCATCAGTATTACTCTCCTTCAAGAGTAAAAGCTGCATGGTGATAAATAATGCAGTTGCAAAGGGTTATTTTTTCTTTAAAGGTCAAGGAAACCTCTTGCTTATAAATGCCAAAGGACAGTTCTCACAAACACACACTAACAGCTTCCTAACATACCCAGCTCTCACTTCTGACAGGAGTCATGCTCAAAGCAAGAGCACCTTGCATCAGCAGGGAGTTCCTATACAGATACTGCCTGTTTAATAAACTGACACTTCACCTTTAAATTTTTAAGGGAGGGTAGACATTCACTATAAAAACCCACCTAACCTGAATTGGTGTCCTGAATGATTAAAACAAAATAGATCCAAATTTAACTGCTATTATCTTTATTTGTTTTGGATATCAATTTCTCCTCATCAGCATAAGATAAAAGCTCCCACTCCAAAACATACACAATAAACTGACATAGTAACTTCTGCACAAGGAAAAGAGGTCACCCTGAGTGCAGCTGGAACTGACTCTAGGTCTATCTCAATGCTTAGAACAAGTCGTGAGCTACTACCGATAAATAATCAGTCATCAAAAATCTCACTCTCAGAAGCACTATGAAAAACTTTGTGGAGAAAAATGTCCAGATGCACTTTAATGTACAAGTGGAAAGGAACTGTGTTATCCAGTCTACAGAGAGCTATGACTGAAGCTCACTGCAGCACTGGCTACCATGGATATAAAGTTCAGCAGATGTTGCAGGGTGCACACAGATAAGAAAATAATGGAAAGTTCTAATCTGCCAATATAAAAAGGTAACGGGGAACATAAAGAAACTCCCTGTCTGTTAAGTAATGAGTATTAAAAAAATATAAAAAAAAAATGATAAAAAATCATACTAAGTGCTTCTTTCCAGCTTGTCTCAGCCTCAAACATGACCTCAGCTTAAATTTGTCTGAACTTGACTTTGAAAACCCAGCATTTTCAAATGGACATTTCTGACCAGCTCTAATAATGGCAGCTAAAACTACAAAACAACAGAATTCATCAGCACTAAGCTTGCACTGCATATCTACGATTCTTTAATTGCCTTATGACAGAAAACAGTTCTAGATCTTTGCCCTCCTTTTCTATTTTTTATGAAAGAGGACAATCTTGGCCCTCCCCCTTTTTTTGTTTCCCTGCTAAGAGTGAGGAAAATCCTTCACTTGCAGATTGCTAAAGACACTTCTCTAAGTGTTGTCTTCCATAAACCTCCTGACCTTACCATACTCCAGATAAAACATCAGATAAATGTCCCAAATGCAAAGACCGACCACGGTGATGGATCCTGCACCAGGCTACTGTGGAGCCCAGAGTTCTCTTGCCTCTGCTGCTTGTCCCAGGCCCTTCCTATTGTCAGTTTGTGGGAAACTGATGAGAATGGAACAGAACAGTTTTCCTGATCACCTCAGCACACAGCCCTACAAACCCTATACCAACACCAGGGAAGATGATGGTGCAGGCAGCAGAGTCCTTTGTTCTGGGGGCAGGGATTACTTTTTCTGATTTAAAGCACTCGCCAAACTCCAGCCTAAGTAGAGAGAGTGAATGAACTGGACTGAGCAGAACCTGATGAAGAATCTGTAGAAAGTGAAGGAGGCAGTAAAACATCTGTGTATATCTTGTAGGCACACAGCATACCTTTTCAAGGAGATTTATGCAATTGACACTTATTTTGCACAAGCTGTCTCCAATAACACACTAGTCTGTCCTAGGGTCTCCTCTGCATTACTTAAATAATTTCATTCTCATTAATGTTTTAGTGAAAATGACAGCAAACTCCAACCCTTCCCTCCTCCTCCAGGTTGTACAGCTGCAGCTGATTTAAAGCAGAGTAATAGCACTAAATCTATGCAACCATGCGATATCCAAACCTGAGACATCATCAATGCGACCTCCCCTGTGCCAACACTGTTGTAAAACATTAACAGAAGAGTGATTTCCAAACATACACACTGTCCCAACACGAGTAAAAATTATGTATCCTGAAAAATTTCTAGTAAGTGCAGCCAATCATGGCATTTGTAATCACTGAAATTATCTGTGATACATACAAGGTTTCACAGTACAGTTGTATGTTACCATGTAAGAAAGGGAGAAGAATGCTAATTATTTCAGAGACGACAAGAAACAAGCGAGAATAATTTAGAAAGAATACTTAGCTTCCATACTGACTAGATGTTTAAGCACCTGTTTAGTTAAAAAAAATATTACAGCATTGGTTCACGTCTAAGGGGTGCTTTTCTTAGGGTCTCTGGAGGATGGGACTGAATTCCACTACCTATCTCACAATATACTAACATCCTCCAGCACACAGCTGTGCTGGCAAAGTCTGCTTTATAACTACCCATTTTAACAAAGAAACAGGCTGCTCAAGTAACGAGCCACATTTTCTGGCAGAAGAGTCACAAAGAAAAAGTTTATTTCAACTCTTGTTTTGGAAAACATTTAACCAAAACCGTGAGAATTCTCAGTTGCTTTTTGTTTCACTTTATCTTATCAAAGAACATTTAAAACCTCGTGTTTACATATTGTTCAGACCATAAGGCAGGGAGTACTAGTCAAGAACTTCATGTATTCTGAGCTATGATTTTGTACTCCCTATACATACATACAAAATAACATTAGGTATGAAGAAATGAAAATACATTTTAAACAACAAATGGGGGTCACAGTATGATAGAAAAGATACGCCACAGCTGGTTAGTAGCAATGACTAAGTTTTCCCAGACTTCCCTCAACCTACAGTGATTTTTAAAACTTGGCATTTCTGTTTAGCAGTGAAAACTCAGTGGAAAGCAGATTAAATTGAAGCTGAATTTTGATGCTGCAGTACAGTCCCTTAAATCACTCAAAATGGGTCTAACCAATGACAAGTTTGGTTAACAAGGTTGCAGCATTTTTACTCACATGATGGTCACAAGAACGCTATCTTATACCCAGCATCCATGACTTCATTTGCTCAAATGGGGAGCTAAGAGGGAGGGTCTGACAGAAACAGAAAAAAGGCAAGTGCTAGGAAAAAAACCAACCCTAAACTATCCTGTAAAACAAGAATACTTCCAAGAATTATCTAGAACCAATGTATGATAAAATACAGTGGGAATTCTGAACTTGCAAATGCAGAACTGCTTTTGGTTATTTGCAATCCCTGCCTCGCCTCCCTGCAAACCTCCACCAAGTATTTAAACTTCCCAAAGTCCAGAACACATCATCCCTAAGACTCTGTAACATTTCTGATTTCAGCCAGTTTCTCTGGAACCCTCCCCCACCCCAGAAAACAGACCTTAAATGGACCAGAAACAGGGCACAGAGTATAGCAGTCATTGTATGGAACAATCAACAGCTCCATCCTCTTCCTCACTTCCTCCTAAAAATATCTGAATGAAAGGAACAGCTCTAACAAAACCAGGAGAGAAGTAAAGAAAAAAGCACTCCAGTCACTGGTTATATATTTTCACACATGCTACCCTGCAGTACAGCAGTGGCTGGTGCTTTTCCAAAACAGAAAGTGGGAATGAGGTAAAGAACAAAAACTAAGGTATTTTATTGAAAGCATCTTGTCGATTAAGACTTGTTTTAGTGATATTCTTCTGCTACTCTATCTATAAAATAACTGTTCAACAAGAAAAAGAAAATAAAAAGGTGTTATAGTAAAAATTATGGTGCAAACTAAAATTTGTGCAAATTTATCTCAATTTCTCAGACAAATGATAGAATGTTGCTGTGAGATACTGATCAAATCAACCAAAGAGAAATCAGTGTGATGCAGACTATTTGCTTTAATATGTGTGTGCACACCCTTGCTACTTGACATACCATAAAATGCAAAGAGCAAACAACTAATTCCCCTCCAGGAGCACAAGTGCTGAATTTCACTGTGAATAAGCATGTGAGTGAAATATGGCTATTAGAATTGGAACTATGATTGACTGGTTTGTGTTCACATTTCAAGGGTTAAAATTACTGTTACCAGAAATCTGCTTTAAAAAAGGTTCTAGCCTGCTAAAAATGGATGCGCTTCCTTGAAGGCAAGATCATGTGGAATTTTGGCAAAGGGGAAACATTCTTTGGAACTAAGCTCTTTGTGAAAGATAAAAAAGCCAACAGTACAAATACAAAATGAAATCTCAGAGTAGAGTCAGATCACTGACCTTTTCCAGCTTAATTGGGATTCCATTCAGAAAGCCAACAAATCCAACGTTAAATGCGACCAGAGAATACACTACGTTTAAAGTTGCATCATTTGGCATTAAATATAAAGTCTTGCTGCTCAAAGAAGAATGTTCCTGTAACATCAAACATTAGCAGGGCTGTGTTCACACATCTTTAACTTAAGCTGTAACAGAAATTCTGTCTCCAAAGGAAAATCACTGATGCAGAAAGATGAACTGTTTAAGGCACTGGGTACTTCAACCCACTACAGACGCTATGAAGAGATGGAGCTGCAGCTCAACTGTTGCTGGCACTCAAACTAGCTGGGTGGTGGTGAATTCCAAGTCATCACAAGATGCTAATGTGATCAGTCCACTAATCCTGCTGCGATGGGAATACAGCTTTGGCTCTCATTCCAATTAATGACAACAAGGGTCGATTCTAGGTCTGGCCTGTGCTACAAAATTTTGTTAATAAATATCTGCCTTTTGTCACCAGAGATCTGCATGTGTTCCCCACACACATTTTAAAATTTATTTATTTATTTATTTTAATGTAAACCAGCAAAGCCTTGAGTTTTTTTGGCTGTCTGTTCAAAACCAAAAGTCAGCAACCACCATAACACCCGCTGGCAAAACGCTAATGTAAGAGAGATTGTGATATTATGTCAGCAAACTGTGGGCTCCCACCCATGATGTATCACGTCTTCTGTCACAATCCAGCTCCAGCTGTGTGACATCGGCCGTTGCTGTGCTGCAGTGATGCAACAATACTGGTGTCTGTGAATTGATTTGAACCCTGATGACGATGCTTGCTGCTGTCCACCGGCCTCAACTAGGATGACTTCACTTGAAGGACAAGGAAATGTTCTGTTTTTCCCTAAAACTATGCAGCATGTGTTATAACTTAAAAGCACACTCACGGTTTTCCTTTCATACCAGACAAACCTGAGATGTACTAGCTTGCAGCTAACAGACAAAATTCTATTTTCATATCAATAATTAGGTAAGCTAATCAATGACCAGGAGACTGACAGCCAGTGTAGGGACAGAAGGAAAAAGGCTGAATAAACTGCTGTAAAAGGGTAAAGTACAGCTGTTCAAAATCTGGGACTGTGTAAACAGACCTTTTTTTTCCCCTCCCACATCCACAACTAAGATCAGAAGCAAACTCCACAGTTTCACAATGATAACAACAAAACCACAGTCACCAGCTTCTCATAAACCACTTGAAGAATATCCTTGAAGTAGCTGATGTAATCTGGCAGATATGGAAAGCAGCTCACCTGAACAACTCATTTACAACTACTGCCCCAGAAGAGTGAAGCTGCTCCCTGGAAATTAACTGCTTAGGTTACAGGCATCTTTCAGATAACGTCACTAAACAGATCTTTTGAGGAACCTGATGGCATTTGAGGGCTCAATTATGACGTTTAGAATCAACTCTATTAGAGTGATTACTCACACTTCCAAATGCATTTGAACCACGTTGTTATATAAACCCTAACTCCACTTTTTGTTTGTCATTCATTCCATTAGCCAAAAAAAAAATCATACATATTGATCCTGGTTTTATGAATTGGTTTGTTTCATCTCCCAAACATTTCAGAACTTGAAATTAAAATCTGAGAAGATTAATGCTTGTGATCCTGCTGATTTTTAGGAAACATTCCCAGAAAAGTCACTAAAAGCAAATGAATAAAATGAAAGCATAGCCTTAATAGTGGGCATGGTGGTATTGTGTTGATGGTTGATCTTGGAGGTCTTTTCCAACCTCTATGACTGTCTTTAAGCAGATGAGCCACCGGTATTATTGCACTGACTTTTCTTGCACTTGAAAACTAGAAATCATCACAAAGAATACCTCTGAGATATAATGCTGATGCTCTTGGTCTCTGTACTCAGCACCTGGGAATGTTTTTCTTCCTAAGTACCGAAAATGTTGGCATCCTCAGAACTTCATTCCACACCTGGAGGATTTCCTAACACAGGAGGGGCGATTTCACCTCTTCCTGCCTGCTGTGATATAACACCACCACTTTTGTCATACCCTCATTTAAAACAAACCTCAGAAATGTCATCTCCTGACTCACCTTCTACCTGCCAGTCCTGCCAAACCTGACCTTCTCCCAACTATTCTCCCATGTATCTAAGATACATTTCTTGTAAACCTACTAAGTTAAGGTGAAAGAAGGTGGCATTTAATGAACCAAAAAGAGGTTGTTCCTTCTTTGTCTTACCTAAGTAACGCACACTGCTGACACGACAGCATCACTGCCCAAGCTGGAATACCCGAGTAACAGGCATAATGAAGACTTGTTTACACCTACGTTATTTTTGTAGCCCTGTAATGAAATCCCCCAACTTCTAACTTCAATTTCCAATATTTCATGAAGGAAAATGAGATTCAGACATGCGACCCATCCTTGATATCCTTTTCATGTTTCAGTTCTCAACAGATCCATTCTCGATACGTACAACCACATTCCTACTGAGCAGCAGTACCAGCAGCATTAAACGGTGTTCTAACCACTTCCACCAAGTCATGTTTTGTAACCAAGAATCTCCAACCTGCTACTTTTTGCAACGTGAACAGGCTATGAATTCTACAGTTACACAAAATGAGGCAAAGGTCAGTGGTTTCATCCAAATGTCATCTGGGTGGTGCTATGCCTGGAACGCAGAGGTGCTTACTGCCATAGCCTGCTTCACCAACCTGAGAATATATCACATAACATGGAAAATAAATTGAAAGATCACGCTTCACACTGAAATCAGCCTTCTAGATTTCCTGCCTTGTGTGCTAAGGACAAGGTTTGTAGCGTGCTTTTAACCAAAGCTGCTTCATCTCCTTTATAAAACCTGTTTCAAATCACTGCCAAATCATTGTCAAGTTTCAGATGTGTGGATCAAAGTTTCACATACGCTATTTCCTCTGGCTACACTTTTTATTTTGGAACATTCAATACAAGTAACAAAGCCTCTTGCCAAACATTTTAAAAAATGAGAAAGCACCTCACTTCTCTGAAGTACTCTCCCAAATCCCTTGCTTGCAGTTTTACTGAGTGAGAACTACGGCCAAAGCATTTACCTTTTCCTTCAACACGTAGATTATCAAATGGAACCTGGCTAGCTTTTTTGGTTTTTAACTCAGGAGTATCTTAAGAACAGTCGCACAAGGGAGTTTTGCAGAATCTGGCTTCCAAATTACTTGAACTATGTAATTTTTTTAGCAGTAAGTTGCCCCCTTCAACTCTCCTCCATTAAAGCACTGCATGAAAACCAAGAAATTAATCAAGTACAAATCTCACTGAGCTTAGTCTCTGCAACATTCACCATTCTCTGTTAAGACTAGAAAAAATTATGTACAAAGATCAGTAACAACTTTAATTATACTAAGTAAGAAAGCTCAGTCATACCTGGGATCAAAGGGGAAAAGAGCAGATTCTAAGCACCAACTCCCTTTTTTCTCACCACTTGATTTTAATGCATATTTGCTGCAGTTCAGTTTTCTCTCATACACATGAATGAAAACCTCACAGGTGTCACCGTAAAAAACACTGACTAAACACAAACATGTATTTTACAGTCCTGCATTTAATGACAGCTGCTGTACATCCTCCGACAAGAAAGCACATTCCCAACAAAAGCATGGTTTTCGCAAAGGAACAGACCACATGAGTATTGCAAGGAGACAGTAAATATTCTAATCAGAGTAACAACTTGGAATACAATGCCACTTCCTCTGAGAAATAATTTAATTTTCCTTCTGCAAGCAATAATATTGCTTGTTTATTAAAAAAAAATAAAATCCCCAAACCAGTGGAAACTATAGAACACCATTATACAGTTGTTCTTGTGTGGGTACTGGAGAACAGGCAAGAGTGACAAGCTCCAGGCCTTGCCAGGAACTGAGGACTCCTAATATTCCATCTGCTCCAGTTGCTTCTCCTCTAATTGGCTCTAGAGCAGGAAAATCAGTAGCCTAAATGAATCAAACTGTTATGTCAAGGATTATTTATTCACATAGACCTTGGCTTCCCAGTCAGCCTCTCTAAGCCAGTGAAGGGAACGACTCCTTACTGGCCATGCGTCCCTTGTGCCAGCACTCCCAAATGTGCAGCCACACAGCCAGTTGGGTCTCATTACTGAGAACAAATCCTGCAAAAAAACAAAGCCACAAATAGTTTTCAGCCCTTCTGAGACACGATCTGATTCATGCTGCAGTTGTGTAATCTCTAACATCAATATAAGGGAGAGGACGAGAATGTGTGGCTGCATGTGTA
>NW_010293753.1:75912-92946 GCF_000700745.2 Antrostomus carolinensis
GGGATTTGCAATAGCTGGTTAATAGTAACCATGAAACTGCACTTTTTTTTGTTCCTTAACACACAGACTTCTAATAAAACACAGAATTCTTTTCAGAGTAGCAAATACAGGGTTGTGATAATGGATTTATTCCCAAGTTTTGCTCATTACAGACATGGACCTGAATGAGATGCAACCACTTTTCAGATGAGCAGGGTGTGGAATTCAGTGGCTTTAAAAGGGATGCAGATGAAGGAAGTCAGATGACCCACCAGCTGGGCCTTATGAGCAGGGAGTAAACAACAGGCCAGACTACAGACAGAATACAAACTGCAACTGCATGAACTGCTACAGCAGAGATGACACAAAGTGGAACTGTTTATCCGTCTTTGAAAACAAGGATTAATTCTAAGCCCTTCCTTTGGGGTTTGGGGTTAAAGAAGTTATTACATATGCTCTACATCCAACTTCTGGTAGACACCACCACACACCCCCTAGCCTCCTCCCCAATCTTCTCTCTTCCAGCAATTTTATTCCCTTTCCTCACTAAACTTGGGCATCCAGCCAACAGAATAATCATGCTTCTCTTTCAAACAACCCTAAAACATAAAGCCAAACAAACTAAAATAAGTGAAAGTTGGAGAAGCAATGTTGCAAGAGATCTAACACTGAGGAAATGAACCAGTCTCCAGCTCACCAAGTCCGGTTCCGTTCCTCACTGGCCAGCTGCATCGCAGGTCCCTCTTGTTTTTTTGTGCAAAACATAGATACAGTATTTATGTCCAGGGAAAGCAGCCTTTGGAATACGCCTACAAAGCTGGCAAGGCAGCATACACCCCTTCCTTGACTAACCTGGTTTAAAGGAGGCTATGTTGGTTTGATTCAAACCTACTCCTTGTTGACTTTAAACAGAAAAAAATAAGTCAAATCATACCATGAAACCTGTATCTCCAGCCTTTTATACTAATTTAACCAAGGCAGTTTAAAATTACATTTGAAAGCCTTGGAGATACACCCTCTGGGACCCAACCATACTGGTGTAAAATTATCACCGCTACTGGATACTCCTGACCAGCCCTTTGCTGTAAGCTACTGATTCTGCAACGCCTGTGAGAGCGTTTCCCAATCCACAGGCAGAAAAACAGTCAAGTTAGCTCACATGATTTTTAAACTTGTTTAAACTACTCTTGCAAATTTTGCCTGAAGCTGACTTGGGGAGGACTTACATGACCTGTGTCTCGAGCAGATACATAAGGACAGTGACTTCCTTTGGCAGCACAGTCTCCTTAAAGTAGCTCTTATCCGCACACTGACAAACAAGTTGGAAGCTTTGCCTCTACAAAAGGTTTAGAAAGAGACAGGGAGAAAGAAAGAAAACAACTTCTGAAAGGAAATGTTTAATCAGAATTTTCTTAGTAGACATTACTTGGCATTGAATCAGATCAGAATCCTCGTTACTTAAACATTCTATTTTCTTCTAGCATTAAGCCACCATCTCGGCTAAAACAAAGGACACTAAACTGATTTTGTAAATATTTTGTAAATGTTTTGCTGCAACACCATTACTTACAATCATTACACAGTTCAGATTTGCTGCTTTGATTCAGGCCCTCAATCCCAGCACACACAACATGAAATTTACCTTTCCTCCTCTATTTCTTTCTCATCTGTTTTAATTTAAGACATCTGCTTTTCTCAGTTCTCACACTCAGGACCATGGCAAATGAACACCAGTAAACCGACATATTCCCACCAAAAGCATCAGGGCTTGCCACTATTTTTACTTCCCACAGGCCTGAGCTGGTTTTGTAGTTCATTATTCAGGAAACCTTCCTTCTGTGGACTCTCTTCCCCAATCAGGAAACAATTTCCCATTTTCTTTTACCTCTCTTCCCTTTTCCATGAACACTTCAAGACAACTGACCACTCAAGACTTCAAATGTAATGTCCCACTTTCACAGGGGCAGAACTAACCTGGTTGTCACCTCGTAACTTACAGCAACTTGTTCTTAGTGATCTGGTTTACAGTGCAAAGAAGAAACAAAGTGCTGCACAGACACAGGAATGAATGTGGCAAAGGGTCACAACTTCTTCAACCTGTGGCATTGTCTCCAGAAACTATATTGAAGCTTCATTAAACTTCAGTTGAAGATATTATTTTGCAGGCTCAAGTTGGAATGCTGAATCTAAAAGTCAGGTCACTTAATAATAAATATTTTTTTATCTTGTTTTTAATTAACAAGCTTGCTATCATCACTGTAATACTTGTTCTCACATCATGGTAAGCTGTATTCAAAAACCCACTTCACTACAGGGCACCATGCAAGCTGCCATCTCCAGAACAGGGGGCTGAGCTAATGTTGGACGGGGAAGACATTTGCTCATAAAGAGAGGAGAGGGCTGGCTGTTCTACCAGGCAACTTTTCATTCCCTTACTTCTGTAAGTTTAAAGAAACACATTTTTCTCACAGTCCAGAGACCAGCCAGTAAGCACTCAGAGGGCTTCAAGGTCTTCACACACATCATCATCTTCAATTCCATTTCTCTCACTTTTCCATTTTTCCATGGAAAACTTGTAGCATGAAGTATGTACCACACACACAAGTAGTTATGTAAAACAGAAAAGACTGTTGCCAAGGAACTATACTGCACATACAACTTCCCCTCACAAAAAGGACAGGAAAATAAAAATAGGATAAATATTATTTCCTCTATCTCACGATTAGGCTCTAAGATACTATGCTAGATACCAGAGTCTACAGGATAAACTTCACAGTCAACTTTAAAGTATTCAGAAAAGGAGGGGGAAGGGAGGGTCAGATAACATAGATAACACAATACCATAGGTTAATATAAACCATAATGCAGACAGTGTACAGTGATGAATAAAGACACTGCTGACAGAAGAGTATCAAGACCTCCTAGGTAGCACTGAGCCAGGCTAGAAAATCCCTGCAAGGCAGCGCAGTGCCTTTTAAATGAATTTATGCTGTCCAAGCTGGCACTCCCACAACCCGCTCAGGCACTCTGAGTACACCCACTACGTTGTCAAACTGCCCTGAACAACCTGTTCACAGCTATAGGGAGTTCTACCTGGAGAGACTATCAGTGAGGAAAACTGGATTTTACTGTCACTTTGCCCAATGCTCTGTTCTGGCTTCCTTCTGTATCAGTGAAAAATCTCATATATTCAGCAATTCCAACGGCCCTGCGACTAAACTGTAACCTGGGGAAGGAGACCTGGCACGGAATAAAGGCAGGAATAAGTCAGTCAGGAGGGACAAAAATGTGAAGTGCAACCAAAGACTTAATGTTTCCACCATTCATCTATTTATTTTATAAATGCTAGCAATGACTTCAATTCATCTTAATAATGTACTGAAAATTACCCATCTACAAGTATTTTCACATATAAATATGTCAGCTAATATAAAAGTAATAATATTAGTAACAGCTGCAATTTACCTAGTACCATATTAATTTTGCATATTCTCCCTATAGATCTAATCAATCAGTTAAAAATATGTTACTTTACTCCCTTTTTTTCACAGGCAGTTTAAGTAGAACAATATATTAAAGTCAGCAATAGACGGGCAGACCATAAAGAAAAATGTTTTAGCTGTGAATACATTTCAGAATGTCTTAAGTGGAAAATTAGAAACAAACCAGAACTGAAAATTCAAAGGTCCTAAAAAGCAAAGTGAGTAATTTCACATAAAAAGGACAATTACTTTCAGAGAAAGGCAAGCATTTCTGTAAAATTTTATGCCTGTTATTACTGCATTTCTCTGAAACTCTTAATAGAGTGCCTCCATATTTATGGCACTTAGAGCTTCATCAGACTATGCAGTAAGGTCACCAAATACGTCTCATACCACTGCAGACACTAATCTGTCTTCAGTGGGACGACATTTTATTGAGGAGAAAAGTCAATAAAATCCAACAGTCAAAAGTCCTATGTTCTTTTAATGACTCCTTGAGGCCATCTCTCATGCTGACATCATCCCTAACAAAAAAAGCCTGTTACACTTTACACAAGCAGCGTTGCACTTTTCAATAGGACAATTATTGCCAGGATTCTAGAAAAAGAGCTGGAGTCTTCCCAAGTCATCTGTGCAGTACAAGCCATCTTAGTGTCAAGAAATAAAAAACCAGTATGGGATATGCATGGAAAATAACCCATATCAAACAGAGAGAACAGCCAAATGACGAGACAAATGACAGCAATTGCCAAAATATATGTTCATAATATGAAATCAATTTTGAATCTGGAAACCATAAAAGTCACCTTCAGTCAAAAACACACCATGCAGACATTAGCAAGGATCAATGACTACAGAACCAGCAGTCACAATTTCATACATCTTTACTTTTTTAAAAGCTAAGCTTGCTAAAAACTAGTAGCAAGGCTATCAAAATGATAACTACTTTCTCAAATTAATATTTGAGGTGAACTGTACACAAAAAAACCCCCAGCAAACACACAAAGCAAAATCCAAACTGTTCCAATTACAACTGAAAATAGATTTGTTTTGTCAAAACCAAAACAAACCAAACCCATCCCTGTTCATGAAAACGCTTAAGTCAAGGTTTAACAGTAAACATTACTCTAAGAGAGCCTGATGGAAATTAAGCTCTAGCTGCAGTAGTTTTGGCTGGTTGGTTCTATCTCTCCAGCTCCTTCTGAGAAACATCAGTTATGTGTGTGTGACGGCTCCTTCTGTACCGGCTCAGTACAAACTGCAGGCAGCAGGAGAAAAAGGAGAACAAAAGCTTTCTGCTTTGCTAGAAGAATTCTTGACAAACAGTGAGCCACAGAAGAAAAGCTGCGTGGTGACTGCCCACACTGCACAACAACAATGAGAATTCCACTTCCAGAGATCTCTGTTATTCCACTTCATAGTGATTATTTTAACTGCTAGTATTTTTAGAGCTCTACATATATACAACACCTTATTAAAAAACATGTTTATTCGCAAATGTGTAAGAATCCCAAATGGAAAACTCTCAAAGTTACAGAGAAACTGCTTCAGACATGCTACCACATGGACACAAGCATGACACTGGGAATGTATGAGCGTGTACAACTGCTCCTCAGCAACAGGACAGCCTCCCTCTCCCTGCCTCCTGCCCTCTGCTTGGGAAATACTCGGCTGTGCTCCAGCGGAGCAGCGTCTCATTTTACAAGCGTGCTTCACAAAGTTAGCAGTGAGGGAAGCCAGCAGTCAACTCACTCACTCCCCAGAACCCTCCAGATAAAGCTTCTTCAGGTACATAAAGGAATTGCCCAATTAAATAAATCAATTTTAAAAAAATAATAATAATTTTAAAGCAAAAGACATTAAAAAAGCTTTGAAAAATGGAGCTGGAACTGTTGGCAGAATATAAGTCCATGTGTAAACCTCAGGATCCATCTATTATTGTTTCCTATTAAAAGTTATGAGCATTATTAGAAACATACATTTAATATTTATTCAATCCATTTATCTTTCCCAAAACCTCAGTAGTATAACAGGCTTGGGTAAAAAAGAGGAACAACAGCCTTCAACTTAGGTGAAACAGGAGTTAAACTAGTAGTTCCAGCACCGCAAAAAAACCCTCAAACAAATCAAACCCCAAGTCTTAGAAAACAGTCCCACTGCAACAATCAGGATTTGGATTAAAATCCAAAATCCCTGGATTTTAATGAAGAGACTTAACAGAAATAACTCAACTTTAACAACTTTTAAGCTTTCAGAAGTCTCCACAGAGGAGTGGGGAGACTGGAGAGAAGAGCTGTGGTGCAGCAAGGGTACTGGATGGCTTAAGAATCCTGAAATTACAATTTTTATTTTCACTGAATAAGGCAATGAATCACACACAGGAAAATGGAAGGGTTATACATTGAAAATAATTGGCCCTGATATGCCATTTTTAAAGACATTATAAAAACAGCACAGCATGAAAGATTAATTTAGCTTCAGTATAAATATGGAAGTGATCAGCAAAAAGAAAGCAGTAAGCTTCGGAAAATGTGAGTCAAACAGGATATTTGAAGTTCATAAAAAAATAAAAATAATGATAAAGCACTAACAATAGAGATGGTACTGAATATTTCTTTTGCTCTGAAAGTAATCTTGATCTCATTACTGTAAGTACAAGATGATGAAGAAAATCTATCCTGAGCTCACCAGAAGCACAAAAATGCACATCCCTACTTCTAACAGAAGGAAAACAAAACTCTTCAGGCTACTATAAAGCAAGAATGAGAAACCTGTGAAAAGTCCCACCATAAAATATTTGAAAATAAACTATTTTAGTCTATATTTCACCTGACAATATTTAACATTCTTTACAAACAAGAATGTCCCAATCTCTATTAATACATAAAAGAAATACGGAGCACTGCACTTCACTGACACAGAGTAAGACAGCAAGGGTGGCAGCGATCATAAGACAAGATGCCATAAACTGATTGAAAAATTGGTAAGTGAAAATTTTCCACTGGAGTTTGACATCCCCTGAAAAAGTTAACACCAACATACAGCAGGAACAAGTCTTCTGTCACAAGAGCTACATGGAAAAGTTGCCACATGGAAAGTAACAGGAAGAAAGCTCTTGAACAATTGAAATAACGTTTGTTACAGTGAGATTATACAGATGCTACAAGTGTGAAGCAAAATTAAAATTACATTTACAATTTAATATGCATGCACACATATCTTAAACTTGTTCATTAATCTTCTTTCTCATCACAGGATGATACCTGCCAGCAGTAGGCTGACTCTGTTTAATGAATCAAGATCTCCAGAACACCACAAACTATTTTTGCTGATCAAAAAGGATGTCTCCAGCTTTACAACTGTTAACATCCCTGGTTCCTCCCAAGTACTGTCATCCCTGCATAACGTGCAATTTTATGAGATTACATCATGTAGTAATATAGTTTCAAATAAACTGGCATGGAAAGAAAATACAAAGGCATACAAAAAATCTCTTTCAACAAATCCAGTCTATGTGCAATATAAAACTAAAATGAAATTAAACTCAAATCCCTCAAAAAAGATGGAAGGCTTATGATTTCTTTTTTCCTCCTCTGTTTATGGGGCTCAAACTGTTTTCTAGCTTTAAAGTTACATGACTTTGAGAATGAAAACAACACACCAAATGAGTTCTTCTGTAAGTACCTGTGCCACGTGCATGTATCACTGCGCAAACAGCGAGGAACCAAGATGTACCATAATTTAGAGAAAGCAAGATGCAAAGAGATGGGAAACACAGTGGCAGAAGGACTTCTTTAAGGTCAAAGACAGAGAATTGAAATACAACAGGCAAATCTAAGAAGCATCATTTATTTTAAGTATGAACATATTTTCTTCTAATATGATTAAAAAATAAATACCAGTGTTCAGCAAACTGAAATATTCCCAGTTGAGAAAAAGAGAAGTATGAACTGCTTCTCCAGGAGCGAAGTGGTGGCCACCCCAGCCTAGAGATGGATCCTCTCTGCCTCAGGACAGACTGAACAGTATCAGCCATTGGGCGGGGGATAGTGTATTCCATGAACATTTCCTTCACCGTGCTCAGAATGAAAAGCCAGCATTTAATCACCAGTGAAGCTTCTGTGCTTTCCTTCTTACACTATAACTCTCGACAGTAATGCCAACAATCTTCTAACACACCCTGACACATCCCTGAATGATGGGATGTGATTTGCACAGTAGCAGAGTAGAGCCATGCAATATATAATACATGAATATTTTGCAACATATTTACAGCTCAAATGATCAATCTGCTGTTTTAGCACAGATGGATTCCAAAGATCGCTAAGCACAAATCTACCCACCCCTGGGCAAGCCAGCAGAATAAAAGGAAGTAGCAGATATTTTATGGCTCATAACCACATTCAGTCGTGGCCCTCTACAAAAACATTTATTCCATAGCTGAGCTTGGAGTCAATGTAATGACAAGCACCTAATTGTCCCCCTATTATCGTGCTCAATGACTCTCTTACTCCTAGAGAACAACGTGTATGACAGCAACTCAAAGACCTTGGGCTATAACTGAACTACGAGGTAATATATACGGCCATAAATAACAGTAATAATGAATTAAGCAGGTTTAAATTACTACTTGTCTCATCAACACCCTAAAATTAATGTTCTCATTTGATTTAAAATGATTTTACTACCAAAAGTTAAGATATCAATTATTCCTCTTTTTATCATGCTAAACAACTTGGATGAGAAGCCTGGAGTTGGCAATGAGAGGGACATTTGAGACAGGGCAAGATTAACAAGGAAAGAAAAAAAGGTGGAGACATGGAAGCTGGGATGAAGGAGATGAAAAATAAATTGAGGGCAGAAGAGACAGAATCATAGAATCATAGAATGGTTTGGGTTGGAAGGGACCTTAAAGATCATCTAGTTCCAACCCCCCTGCCATCAGCAGGGACACCTTCCACTAGACCAGGTTGCTCAAAGCCTCATCCAGCCTGGCCTTAAACACTTCCAGGGAGGAGCAGCCACAGCTTCTCTGGGCAACCTGTTCCAGTGTCTGACCACCCTCACAGTGAAGAACTTCTTCCTAATATCTAGTCTAAACCTCCCCTCTTTCAGCTTAAACCCATTTCCCCTTGTCTTGTCATTAGTTGCCGTTACGAAAAGTCCCTCCCCAGCTTTCTTGTAGCCCCTTCAGGTATTGGAAGGCTGCTATAAGATCTCCCCGGAGTCTTCTCTTCTCCAGGCTGAACAGCCCCAACTCTTTCAGCCTGTCCTCATAGCAGAGGTGCTCCAGCGCTCGGATCATCCTGGTGGCCTTCTCTGGACTTGTTCTAACTGGTCCATGTCTTTCTTATGTTGGGGGCTCCAGAACTGGACGCAGTACTCTCAGGTGGGAGAACTGAGATAACAACATATTGCTGGGGACATGTGACATGAACACACAGAGGATCCCCAACCTGCTAGAGCACAATCCCCTCCAATACCAAGTACAGAACCCAAGCCTTGCACATCCCATCACTCCTCTGCACATCCTGGTATCCACAGAGGTCCCAGGGAATGACAGCCTACTGCTGTCGTACTGCCTCGGTAAGAGAGACCTGATGGACATGAAGGTTGGAGCTGTGCCAATGAGTCACGTGGATGCCAGCGTGATTCCATATGACTGAATCCAGAAATTCAGCCTGAATTTAGAATTCAGCACTAGAGAAGTAATCTGAAAAGGGCACTGATATTTCGTACAGAGAAAACTCAGTTAAAAACTTATCTAAGACTGCAGAATCAGGCACACAGGCAGTATACCCTATAATCAAAGATGTCCATCTAACTTTAATTGCTCGTTTCCTGTGCATATCTACTGTCCACAGGTCTTTAATTAACAACCACAGACTACTTTTCATCCCTCTTCAAGATTTTTTCTGTTCAAATAGATTTCTCTAAACAAGATGAAATTACTGTAGAATCAGGACTGATCACGGCAACTGCCTTATGCAAGAGGCCGATACTGAAAAACCATTAGGGAACAGAGCAGGGAATTACAGAAGGAAGAAGGGATGGCTAACCTGAAAGCTGGTTACTTTGGAAAAATGGATTGCATCCTGTCAGTGCCATACACTGCCTTCCTAATCCTAAGCAAATCTTTGAAAACAGTTTTTCCAAAGGTAGTAATTAATCTTATATTTCTATTTTTCTAGATGTTGTGCTTGATTTCTAGTACTCCTGAAGAGTCACCAAGGCATCTGAAGTTATTAAGAACTGCACTCAAGAAAACAAATTAACCTGTAATAGCTGAGTTGCCTAAAAGTTCAGGCACTAAGTGTTTGGAATTTGGTACCCTAAATCAGCAAATGCTTTAAAACTGTGTACAATCCCAAGCTTCATCTGTGTAAAATGCAATGACATCACCTTGCCTCACTTCACAGAGATTACATGAAAAATTGCACTTGAAATCTTTTCAACAGTAGGAAGCACTACCCAAAAGCCCAAGGCAACAATAACACATTTCTGTATTCAGAGCTAAATTTCAATAATAAGCAGAAGAAAGAGACTAAAATTCACGTGGCTCATTGAACAATGGCAGGGGAGAGGGGGAAATGAATAGACGCTCGCTAATCCTACTGCCCTCTGCACAGAGCAGACTGTGCTTAAACACCGTCTGTTCCAGCAGCCAACACCTGGGCTGCGTGGCAAGTGGGATTATTTCAGCATGTCCTCATTCTGGAGTGCTTGAGCTACATTTAGAGAAGACTATGACGTTAATACTTTAACTTTCAAATCAATAACATTACCAGCTAGAAAAAAAACCCAAAGACTCTCCTCACTTGAAAGAGATTTCTGGGCTCTGTCAGTAACAGGAGTGGTGTGTAGTGTGGAATCGTAAGTCAGGCTGAAGAAAAGGACTATTGGGACAGTTTTGGGGACTTCAAAGTGAAAAATAAAGCCCTCTTCCTGCATATATACAAAAGCACTAACTTATGCAAAACAATCCTGTAATTCAGAGAACTAAAGCAATATTTTAACTCTAATTCACTGATAAAGTCTAACAGCCATGACACAACATGAATAAGTTTCCACCCCTCCACTTTGGACAGGGGGACATAGCAGATAAAGAAGAAATCACACTGCATAGCCCATGAATTCAGCTAAATACACAACTGCAATTCATTCAAGCTGTTTGGCTAACAGCAGAAACCATGAGATCCAAGTCTGATTAGTTATTAACAAGAGAAAAGCCCTTGAATTGAGCATTTTCACTAGTTACCATGTAATTTTATTTTTAACACATGCTATATAATTTGCAGTGTTTGTTGTAACTAATTCTTTGCTGCTGGTTCTTCTACTGAAAAAACTAATTACGTCTACCACAGACTAAAGCTAAACCTAAACCATTAGTTTAAAATTACTTGCATAAAATAATGTATTTTGCCAAATGAAAGCATGAGATCCAAATCTGTCAGCAGTAAAGTTTCACTGAATGCAATTCAGTCTCTGAGCCATGCTCTAAAAGAAGAAATTCCCAGGCCCACTGACTCAAAGGTAAGCACATTGTTTTACAAAAAATAATTAGCAAATTCTCTACAGGTCAGTGTAAAAGGTTAGAAAATAGAGTTAAGGCGTGATTTCACAATTGATGTCAGTCAATTTCAGCTTCCATAGATGCCAAAACAGGCCCCCTCATTCCCATCACCCCATAGAACCCTTCCAGCCTTTCTGTTCCCTGGCACTCACCCACAGGTGAAAACGTGGTGAGCTGTCCAAGGACCTGACCCAACTGCGAACCAGTCACTGGCTGAGTCTGCAGCCAGATAAGCACGAAACAGCTCGTGGAAGGCAATGTGATTGCTGGTGTTAAGTGTGCAGCAGGAGATTAAGACAGAACTTCCCCTTTTGGCATCAGCATAGAACTTGGATCATATTAGGCTGCGTATTTACGACTGACTTCAGGGAGTGCTTAACCGATACGAATTTGCTACCTCCAAGCACAGGTACAGCCACAGGAGAAGAGGGCTGGAAACAGCGAGAGAGAAACAAAGACATTTCCTTTTTTCCTAAATTAACTTATTCTTCATGTGACTGCAGGACTCAATATATTCACTTATCAATCCCCCTCCTCTTCGTTTTTTATGTAGTTACAGTTATCTCCAAAAATATAACTAAAGAGTGTGTATGTAGATAAGACAGTACTAAAAAAACCCAAAAAACCCCTCCACAAAAAACCCCTCACAAACAAAAAAAATCCCCAAAATCAAACTTCTGATCATGATGGAGGCAGGGAAGTGGAAGAAGTAACTAGAAACTCATGCCATCCTGAACACCACTTAGAAGATTGTTTACTTGTAGTGAAAGTTTGATTGTGGGACTTCTTTTTGTTTTAAAAGATCAACTCACTAAACAAAGGGATTCCAAATGTCATGTGTTACTTTCTAAGCACAACAAGGCTCAGAAACCACAAGCTCAGGCTCCACGTTCCCAGTTGCTATACAGCAAAAAGACTGTCTGTGCACCAAGAACCTTTGAGCACTACTGCAGGCCGCAGCTCTCCACCAGATCCCAACACAACCCATTCCACAAAAGCAAACTATAAACTACAACAGGCAACTGCTCTCCACATTTTGAGGGTAACAACAAAACCAAGAGAACTGACCTCAATTTACCAACTTACCAAAGCACCGCCCTCAGTGCTTGATGATCTCAGACAATTCCATTAGCCTGGACTAAGAATTGTCAGTATTTACGCACAGAACACACACGAGATCCAGACTTTCTGATAATAGAAACATAACAAGACAGAAAAACAAGAGGGAGCAATAGTTAAAATATAAAATGACTGACAGAAGTAGGAGGTAGGATGAAAAAAACGCAACTGAATGGAATAAACTAGATTACCACACAAACTTTGGGAAAGACTGTCACCCTCCCTCCCTCTCGCCCTTACAGCTACCACCTCTGGACAGTGTATTTCTGTTTGGGTTTTGGTAAGTAGAGAGGCAAGTGTACAAACCTGAGCACAAGACTCTGAACTACCCTATTGAAACGTTAGATTTTGATTTTTAATACTGAAACTTTAGGTAATCGACATACCAACACTGTAAACTCTTCTGACAAATAACCTGCAACTTTAACAAAGAACAGGCCCATTTCCTTCCAAGTTATCTTAAAGATCATAATAAAATTACACTGAAGATACAGCAACCTAAAGAGGGTTTTTCAAACAATTATTTAATTTCAGGATGGTTGGAATTCTGCTGTTGTGGAAGAACAAATGTTTGGGAAACACGGCCAGTGCTGTATGAACCATACTGTACTCCTCACGCTGTTTTACATTTCATCAGGTAATATCAACTACATTTCTGGCAGGAAAGAAAAATACCAGTGAGACCTTTTACTGCAGAACACTCACATAGTCACTGTAATCCTTCTAAACGCACGCAAGCACTTGGCATAGAGAATTCTTATTGACATTATGGTTAGATTTTACCATTTCTATGGAGAGCTGCTAAGAACAAAACTATAGAGATATCTTATTTGCAAAGTCATTCAAAAGGTAGTAGCAGACAATTTTTCTTCCTTTTCAGAGTCTTGGTATCCTTTTTCACTATTAATATATTCCAGAAACAAGACATAATACTTTGCATGTAATTATCTTACTAGTTGACTTTCATACAACAGCCGTTTCTTTTACTGCATAAACCCACATATTCCCATCTTCTCATTTAAAAATGGAGACAGTGAGTGGTTTAGGTAATTTCAGCTGTCATGGAGAGCTTGACAAATAACTTTTCTGCTCAATGTATGCTTTAGGCCACTGGGAAAGCTGTCAAATAATGACATCAGAGTCTACAGTAATACTGGCAAAATGCAACTGTGCTTCCTTTCACATTTAACTCAGATGGGTTATAGCCCTTCCTTTTCCTATTCCCTGTTGGAGAATAAGAGGGGAATGAACAAATGGCTTGTAATTCAACCCAGATAAAATGGGGATAGATAATGCAGGTTCAATTAAAGAGTATGAAAGAAAAAGAGAAGCACATCCTTGCTTTGTTAATCAAGAAGCTTGCTCATTCTTCATCATCAATGAACTTTGTAAGATTGAGTCACTTCCTAAAACTCCAATTAAGTTGTAAGGGATGAGCACGAAGAACAGCTGCTTTCCCCTCTTGCAGTATCTAAGTTGTTATTACATTGCATTTCTTGTACATGAGCCATCCCACACGTACAAGAACGTTAGATGGACTACTGAATCACGCACTGTGGGGAGCTACCTTCCCACTAATCCATCCCAAAGCTCTCAAGCATAGACCATCCCATCTTCAACTGATTTTATATTATGTGATCATAGAATCGTTTTGGTTAGAGATCTTAATTCCAGACAAAGTACAAAACAACAAGAAATTCACTATTACTTCAATGCTTGCTGAAGTTACCCACTCAGTTCTGAGAAGAACCTTGAGCACTGATCTTGGTTTAGAAAGTTTTCTGTAGGTCTTCACCACCTGGAATACAGCAGTGCCCAGAAGCAGCTGAGGCTCTGACATTACTAGAGAATTCACTTTCCAGGGTAAAACTCAGCGACTGAGGCAAATGATTAATGAAGAACTTAATTTTTCCACTGATGTGTAACAGAAATATTATATCAACTTCCAGGATAAAAATGCAACAAAGCTGATCTGGTCACATAGTTGAGTTTTAGGTGGCCCTGAGAGGAGCAGGGAGATGGACTCAATGACCCTATGGGTCCCTTACAACTTCAGATATTTTGTGATTGTATGATCTATTTATCAAATATTTTTCCAAAGTTAAGTTACACCTGTCAGAAACTCAGCTCTGATGATTGTTTAGTGAGCAGTTAAGAAAGGTACCCAGAAGCTATTACAGCTTGAGCACCGGGGTGAGTATTACTGTCAACTCTGAATCCATAAAAGATCCAAAGAAATGTGACCTTCCCATTGATTTAACGTTGAGAATACACTTTATGGCTGCCATCCACTTTAAAGGATTCTCCCCTCGCCCATCATCAACCTCAAAATCTGCACAGAGCACCCAACTAAACTTGATCTAGCATCTAATCTCTAACGCTCTGTTCCTACTGACCCGCTTTGCTGGTTCATCTGCATTAACAACAGCTTCCAGGCAAGGCCAGTGACTCTGTTAAGGCTTAAGGCTACGCTCCATGCTGGTTTTCCAGCAGCGTAGTTACATTAATGAGGGATGTGATTCATTCCCACCCCTTCAGCACCAATGCAGTTACAGTGACACGCAATTACTTTTATTACTACCAGAACAGGAATGAGCTGTACCAGTATAACACGATCCACACTGGAGAGGTGTCTATTCTGGCCCATGAAAAGGACTAAGATTTGCATATACGTTGTTTTGTCTTCAGTTTTATAGTTTGGGAGCAATTCCAGTGATTTTCATGAAACTCAACACACACATGTCCCCCTTGATGTTCTTCGAGTCTTTTGGGCACAGCATGCAGGAAGGCACTCCAAGTCTACACTCTAGGGGGTTCTTTAAAGTGTTTATAACACCTAACACACAATACACACTGTACCATATTATTTGTGGCTACTCCCATACAAAAGAATTGGAAGTTACACAAGAAAGAAATTGATGTGGGGAAAGAAGTGGATTAAATTTGTAGCTGAGCACTCAACTGAAAACTGTGGGTCAGAAATGCTTGCATGGATTTTTCTCCACTGCCCAGCCTTGTTCAAAACAAAAAAGTGATAGAACAGTCCACACTAAAAAAGGCACAAAATTAAGTTATTCACAACAGCCTTCAGACCAAAGATTTTAAACAGTCCCCCCCAATAAGCTTTGCTTCTTACAACTTAAGAACAGTTCTAGCTTTTTTCTAAGGTTCATTGTGATGACAAATGCACAAAAGTGTATGGTATGCACTGCCACTTATTAGCATTTAATGCTTCTTGAACAACTACAATGCAAATATTCATCACAATAGATGGGGACCTTGGTGGAAACAAGAATTCCCACAAATTGTTTAAGAGTACAGTAAGTGAATGGTACTACAAACAAAAAACCCAAATCCCTCACAAATGTGTACGCTGCATTTGCTTACAGATTAGCCCCGTACACATTCACTGTGTGACTGCAACTGTAGAAAACCCTTTGAACAAGAAAAATTTATAACCTAACAAGAAGTGTTTTCAATTTATAGATGTGTTCAAGTCAAACAAACCACAGTTGTCTTAAGGTTTGGTTGAGTGGGTTGTTTTGGGGTTTTTTTGTATTAGTGATAGATTTTTGCATAAATAGGATGTTACAGGACAGAGTATGAAGTCAGACAGTTTTAAAGGAGGCTCCATTTTGAATTACTTAACTGACAGTGTATCAACACACTGACTACCAAACATGGTAACTTTAAAAAAGTGATGTTTGGAGTTTATTTCTAAGCTACAACTCAACACAAACCATTAGAAAAACTAAATGACTCCATAGGAAGTAATAAAAGCTACAAAACAAATGGCATGCAGACACCTTTTAAAACAACTTTTACTTCACTTACACAACTAGATGATCAAAGTAAATATAAACTAAATTTGCTCTATCTAATGCATTAAGAAAACTTCTACATCCTGCACGAACTCTCATCACTTCACAAGTCTCCTCTCTCTATTCAATACGCTAATATGTAAACAGACTCTGCAAATGAGTTTGTGCTTATGATTAAAGTGCTGACAGGGAAAGTATACATTTTTAGTCTATTTCAGGAGCAGAGGGAAAACACAGCCCTATTGCTTACTGTACCTTGTAAAGTATTTCTTAAAAACAGCTAATATTTTTAGCCATACGACACAGGAGAAAAATTTATTAAAAGGGATGTGCTCCTGATCACAGAACCTTTCGTGTCTTGCTTACGGCTGTCAGAAATGGCAATAACAAAAGTATAAGAGCACAAGAAACAGTTGTCCTTAACGTATGCACACCTGACAGACCTTCTTGAGAAGTTGGTTTCCTCTGTCAACAGCAGAAGATGAGACATGGTGAGGGTGCTTATATATGTGTATATACACACATGCTCACACGTACATCCATCAGAAGAAGAACGTGCCTGGCTAAAACAACATCAGTGAGCAGCAGTACTGAGAAAAGCCTTGTAACACTTTAAAAAAAAAACCAAACAAGTCTCCAACAAGTGAAACGCTTCTAGAGTGGAGACAACGAAGAGAAACCCCCAACAAAACGAGAGATCTCATCAGCTAGACCCACGACGGGCAGAAGAAGGAGGAGTACCCTACAACAGCTCCTCCATCCTGCCTCTCAGCTGAGAGGAAGGGCGGAGAGGGAAGGGAGGAGGCGAAAGCATGAAGGAGAAACAGCCCATGTAGAGAAATATGCCAAATATCGCTTCTGATTAGGGGGGGAAAGCCCCCTTTATACTCACACATGCACTTTTCAAAAGAAATGGGGGGAGACCCTCCAAACACCCACTGAGGAAATTTCTCCTCATATATCCAGCTTCAATTTACTGAATAAACAGCAAATTAATCACCTCAGTGACAAACTTAGCGGGGGGCTGGCTGTCCTCCCCCCTCCCCAACGCCTCCTAAGG
>NW_010293754.1:0-3599 GCF_000700745.2 Antrostomus carolinensis
TATTATATTATATTATATTATTTTCATCTCTCATGAGAATATGCTTGTAATTTTTGCTCCTCCAAATCTAGATGCTTTGGAATCACAGAATCCAGAAAAGGTGATGATATATTCTCCATATTAACCTTCAAGGAAGGACACATCCAACACTCCAGATAGCAACCTTATTTATGATCTGGTGCTTTGTTTCTCTCATTTTTGCACCTCTGCAGTGCAATATTTCCCTCCGTCACAGACATCTGAAACAGATACCAACTCTTTGACTATTATGAAAAATATGCTATGAAACTTGGGTATTTGTTAATATAGCTTGTAAACTCTAATGTATATTTCAGTAAGAAAAGCTTTGTTATTATTCAGGTAACTTACAATCACACTTAAGCTGGATCAAAGAAACAAGATAAAAGTATTTATAATGTCAATAATGGACAAAATGACAGAAGATATAAGTGAAATGAAGCATACTATCTATTTATTCTAAGGTAAAATTGGGAAAATGTCTTTCCTCCTTATCTGACTGAATTGCTGTCCACTTTGATCCCAAGGTCGATGTTGGGATTTCAGTTTTGGTCTATGCCTTGCACCTCCAGATGCCCATTAATGCATTTATTCATGTGCATCTGTGAGACAAAGCAGCCTATACAGATTCTCCAAAAAGCCCATTTGGGAGCATACTTCAAAGTGAAGTTATATCTAATAAGCACAACTTTCACAGTCAGGTATATTAAATTCTCATTTCTTAAAGACTGATAATAATGATATAAATAAGAATAAACTATTGTCTTTTGCAGAACAACTGCGAGTGTGAATCATCAGTTTCACCATGGATGATACTTTGTTTCTCATTTGCTTGCACCTCTGTCTCAAACCAAAGAACCTTTCAGAGAGGTACAAATAAACATTCCTGTTATCTTCTGTATGAAGACCAGAAATCCATTATGACAGGGTTTGTGAAGCATCATGGTTCCAGAGAAATAATATTATCTGAATACTACAAATAATTTATTTTTACCCAAATCACTAATTTGTAAGGGAAAGTTCTGCTAAAACTAGTATTTTTCATCTATTGTTATGCCCTTTATAGAATATTTACTTGATACTGCATATTCTAAAATTGTCTATAGGAAGGTGAAGAGTCAAATTCGAGATAATTTTATTATCAAAGGACTCTACTCCAGACCCACGGTTTTCCCCTCATACAGTATTTGTTAAAAGAGTAGAGAGGCAAACATAATCTTTTCCTTTCACCAATTACTAGTTTTGAGGCTCTTATTTGAAAGTCTCTAGAGGCACTAGCCACTGCAAATTGCTCAGAAGGGAAGCAGGGACAATTTCTACCATGAGAAGTGGGACAAGTGCATTACTTAACCAAATGTTTAGACATTAGAAAAAATAGAAATGTCTTTCAGAGGAAAAAAAAATAATAAAACAACAAACAACAACACAAACATGAGATGACCTCCCAAGTAACATAAAGTCAGATAAAACATTGATTGACAACTCTGATTCTTCTCAGACCATAAATAACCTAGAATGCAAATTATAACAGATAAGTGGCAGATCATAGTGTTTCACAAAGAGTTCTTTAGTGAATTTAAGAGGGACAGGTTTGGTTTGAGGGCTTTTGGGGGTTGGTGAGTTTTTTTGGCTTTTTGGGTTTAGACATGTTTTTGATTATTCTACTGACTTCCCACACCTTCTTATGCTCAGGATATGAATTTAAAAATTTCATAATTGCTAACATTAGGTCAAAGATGTTTGCATTAACTTGAAACCTTCTCTTTTGTCTATGTTATTTAGAACTAACCATCACATCAGAACTTGGTTCCAGGCTGAAGGGAAGCCAAATTTAGCCAAATCCCTCTGTACCTTCCCTAGACCCAGCAGCCAGGCCAAGAATGACCAGTACCTCCAATATCTAGTTCCTCAGCCCTTCTCTGATCATTATTTGTCCTCCAGCATCACAGCTAGGGGAAGATTTACATTATTTCCACGGTATTGGACAGGTCTCTCTGCTCCTTTTGGTCCTTTTCTATAAAGTCTCGCATGCAATGGCCATAAAAAAAGGAAGAGAGAAAAAAAAAAGCACCTTTTAATTAAATCAGATGACATTGAAGAAAATAAAAAATAGAGAAAGAATAAAAAGTGGTAATATTTTTTTTAAATAAATAACCACTGATAAAAGATGAAATAACCCTATAATAAAAAACCTATACTCAAAAAAAAGACATATTTCATTAGTATATTATGTTTTTATTCAAATACAATTTTGAATTAAAGAAAAAAGCTTTTATTGAATCAATTTCAGAAAAGTTCATTTTCCACTGTCTAGATTCAACTCCCATTATAACCTAAACATTATTTTTTTTAATTGATTCGATTATAATTCCTATTAAGAAAATACCACATTTTAATAAATAGTTAATGTCTGTAAAAACATTAAGAAGCTTCTTAAAATTCTGTGTTACAGGACTTATCTCTAGTTTGTAATCTGAGGAAGACCACTTTCTTCGTAGTACTTCATTTTTAGTAAAGTGGAAGAACGGAAAAATTACCAGGCACTGTTGAGAAAACCTATCACAGCTGAGAAACATCCAGGGCACCATTCTCTAAACAGTATGTTACTGTTTTGGTTTTTCAAAGTTTTTTTTGCAAATTCCACTGAAAATTTTGGATTGAGACAGGAAATACAACACAAGTAATACTGAAATACCTATATTTGAGATACGAATTTATG
The DNA here is from genome assembly GCF_000700745.2 of Antrostomus carolinensis. NCBI lineage: Eukaryota > Metazoa > Chordata > Aves > Caprimulgiformes > Caprimulgidae > Antrostomus > Antrostomus carolinensis. Next base: position 2,738 of record NW_010293754.1, read on the forward strand.
ATAAAATTATTTATTGCAACAACAAAGATCATGTAAAATGCAATTCCTTAATTCTGAATTGATTGGTAGGTGATTCATTTTACACATTACAATGATTGTAAAGTATGCTTGAGCTATTTATTTATTCTGATTCTTAAATTTAGTTCACTTATAATAATGTCTTCATGCAAATCTGTAATAGCATTTTTACCTTGAAAATGGTAAGTTGATGATTCAAAATGACAAAAATATTCATTATTTGGACTTACTGTATTCTTAGGTTTTCTATATCCTTTGGAACCTAGCATTGCATTGTAGCATTATTTTAAATATACAAGTTTGCACTTTAGTATTCAAGAACGTATTCAAGACAGCAGATGTATTCCTGTAAAAAAATCTGCTCTGAATACAACATTTTTTATAAGATTCATGTTATTATTTGTGGCCTGACAGCTTTATTCAGACATTCATATTCACCTACTTAAAAGACAGATCACAGATCATAAAAATATGGTATGCACAAAGCTGAAGGAATCATCTGTTCCAGTGAGACCTATAGCTCTTAATACTGAAAGAGCAGGACTTGAACTGTGTTTTGACAGGGTCCTAGAGAGACAATGTCATCTGAATAGTGACTAAGTGAAAATCGAACACTTACTCAGCTTTCACTGCTCTTTAAATATACTGTTACCTGCTTGTTTTACTCACAGAACAACATTGCCTCTAGATTGTATTGCACCTTGTCCAATTTCAAGAGGTTTGTTTACAAATTTCTAATTATGTGTGCCTATGAAATCTTACCAAGGAAAGGATCATACAAAAGTCAGAGTAGATAATTTGAAGGCAATCTTATCATACGGTATAAATGAAGCCAGAAGCTATC
>NW_010293754.1:3611-13994 GCF_000700745.2 Antrostomus carolinensis
AATCTTATTATCTTGGCAGTGATTTGTTTAAGGAAAATCTTGGGTTTGCTTTCAGATCTTAAGGTTGAATTTGCAGGGTGAGCAGAAGGAAAACACTCTCAATCAACTGATATTAAATCTAAAACTTTAAGTTGAATATTGTTCTAGCATCAGTAAGTTGGTATTATCGTTTCCTTATGAGGTATAGTAAATTTCAAGAAATCAGAGTGAAATTTGACTATTTTTTAGATGTATTAGCTAGATTGAAGAATACATAATTTTCAATTGTTATGTTATCAGTTTCAGAACATTAACTTGAACCAGTCTCAAATGACCAGTCAATATTTCTTGTCTCTTCTAGATGGGGTCTGCCTCCATCTTTCCAGTCTGAGTTTTCCACTTAAAGTAACAAAAGATTTATAGATAACATTATTTTTGGGGTTGACTTTCTAAGCAGTTATGAAGCCACCTAATAATAGTTTACTGTCATTCTTTTCATCTTTCTTACTAAAACATGTAATGAGACAAGAACCTCAAAGATCTAATGTTCCTCTCTGCTGACATATCTGTTCACAGTCATAGAATGGTTTGAGTTGGAAGGGGCCATAAAGATCATCTAGTTCCAATGCCCCTGCCATCAGCAGGGACACCTTCCATTAGACCAGGTTGCTCAAAGCCTCATACAACCTGGCCTTGAACACTTCCAGGGAGGGGTCTCGCCACTTTCACAGTAAAGAATTTCTTCCTAATATCTAATCTAAACCTACCCTCTTCCGGTTTAAAGCCATTAAGGGAGTCATAGAAAGAAGTTAAGTTGATGTGATGTAATTTGTTCCTGACCTGACAAATCCAAAGCATCCATTATTCATCTTCACATCTCCTAGACGCTCACAGAAAGTCTGTTTTTGAAAGAGCTACATTGCTGAAAGAATTAATTACCTGTTCTCCCATTTTTTTAAGGTATGACCTAATTATGCTTTTTTGTAATACTGTGCAACCTCATTAACTTTCGTATGGTTTTAAAAGGTTATGTCAATATCAACAAATTGACAATGCCCTACATTATCAATACCAGGGAATGCAGTGTAATAGGATTGAATCTGTAGAAGAAGTAATTGAATCTGCTGAACTAACACTCAGAACAAACATGTTTCAAGGCTTGGCAGGATTTGGGCTGTCATCTTGGCCTATAATTTTAATGTCTGGAAAGATATCGGGTGCATTTTTGGAGTGCACATTTCAGTTTACTTCTGTTTGCAAGGAATCCACTTCACCTGCTCTAAGACTATTATGCTGTCTCATCTAAAGTGCTGTGTCAATCTATCCCAGTTAATGGATGACTAGGACATTCAGTTCAAAAGCTCATTTGTCATCTGAACTACAGTACTAATGTAGATGTAATCACACTCTAAATATCCTTTTTATCCCAGGTCATTTATTATTTGAAGTTGTCTGCTTTCCAATGTAAAATAATATTTTCTAGTTAAAGTTAAGAATTTTTATAAATAAAAGTTTTGTACATTCAGTAAGTCCTAAAAACCTTATAAATTCCTTGCATGTAGTTAGACTTAAATACAGCAAAAGGTAGCAGTGCAATATAAGGAAGCACATAAGTATTGTACATTTTAGATGTATATTTAGTAACTAGAAAACAAAAAGGAAAAAACGACTTGTTAACTGACATTTTCACACTACATGAATAGGTTGAATACACCTCCCAGCATTTTGATTGCTAATTGTACTTTTGTGATTATATTCTTATTTACTGAGAACATCTCAGAATTTAACCATAGCACATGCACAGCTGCTGAGCTGCTTTGGCCTCACTGATGTGCTATGTATCTCTTAAAGATAAGTAATGCTTGAAGTTCATATTGTTCTTGCTCTGCATGTTGATTTTTCTGCCCTGTTAGTCACTGATCTCAAAACAGCTTCAGAAATCTTTAGATTTACAGATGCACTCAAAAACTGCTTTCTTCAATGGAAAAGTTTGATTGTCGTAATGACACTTAACAATATCAATGTCTCTGTGTTTTGTTAACAGAAACAGAACAAATGGTGCCAATCAAACTCTCTTTCTTAGAAAATACCCTCAACTAAACAGGACAGTACAGAACATAGAATGTCCTACTTTCACAATCAAGTATCTATTATGAGTGAATCCAGAAGCAATAAGCACAATTTAGGAATTAATCACTCCTTATTAGCCAATGTTATTTTTAACATCCAAGACCAGCACACTAAATTGATTTTATTTGGCAGTTTTTCCTTGCTGAACAAAAGAACGGACTCAGTGTAAATAGTAGCTTCTTAGCAAAATGTCCCTACGGAAAAGTTTATCCTAACATTATATTTGCAGTTTCCTTTCATTGTAAGTGCAATGTGATCTCACATTAAAATGGATTTGATGAAACTAAAACTCTAAGCAAGATCCAAATCTCTTATCATGAGCTGTGAAAAATCTGCCATCTTTTTAAGTCAAGAGCCTTTTATCTAACTGTCTATGCATCTTTCAGTCCACTTTGTCCTGATAAGAAGCCATTTCTAAACACACCGAACATCTAAATATTTGAAAAAAGATTCTGCATCACGACACTACTGTCCTTGAAGAAATGGAATAGAAGCTGAATCAAGAATATACGAAATCCCAATAAAGCATTTGCAGTCTGCAATATCTCAAGACAAAGCAAATGACAGCTGAAGCTACATAATAGTTGATTAAATATACAACTCAAAGGCCCCCTTTCATGAGGGAAAATAATTCTCAGAGATTTTTAGTATGCTAGGGCAGTGAAATTCTTTGTAAGATATTCAAAATCATATTCATTTGACCCATTCCACTAAAATGACTGTCATAATTGCTAACAAGAATAAAGCATGATACAGGCCTGATCCAGAAGGGCTCACTGAGGTATCACATACACTTTGTTAGACTATGCGTCACACACTAAGTAGGAAGGATTATTTTTCACTGAATTTAATATATTGTGATCATAATTAACACCATAAAGAGTATTCACAGAGACTGTTATCTACTTTTACTATATTGCTATGTTACAATGAAAGATCTCAGTAAATTATTAAGAACAGAGGTAACAACATAATAATAGCATCCTTTGTCTTTATTTGCAAAGTTATCTGATGCATAGTATGACTATAGATGATATATAGTATTTGTCCTTTTAAACAGAACATATGAAAATGAAGGTGACAAGAGAAACTGAATGAAGAATCCATTAATCAGAGAACTGCAAAAGAGAAATACAAAGCTGTATTCAGTCCAATTAAAAAGGTATAAGAACATGTATATAGCTATATTCATCCACAAGCTGTTTAATTTAATAATACTGCATGATGTATGTTCCATGCATTTGGTGAAAACCAGACCATTTAACAGCACGTTCTTCATTGTCTAATCCCTCAGAACTCTGCTTGCTGCAGAAGTATGAACATCTAATGACAGTCAATATCTGTATCCCCTTTCTTTCTTGAGCTGATGGAAGATATTTCCATGTAACTTACTCTGTTTAAAAGGTATTATATTTGCCATTATTCCAAACTATTTTTTACTGCTACAGTGTTCTTTCAGAATTATTAAAGTGACAGCACAGCAATCAAAAGAATATCCATTTAGGAGTACTGGTGACTGCAGATAAGATACTATCTATTGCAGCCTACTCTGAAATGCCACAATAGTACCCTTGGCTTTAGATAATATTCTAAATGAGTATTTCAGAGATGTCTAATACATTAGGCAAGGAGATAAACACAAAATGGGATAAAATGGGATAGAACCATAGATCTATGTTTGATAAACCAGCTAAATGACAATTAGGCTTAGAACATTAATTGATTTTATTGACAAGGGAAAAAGAAGTAGCTTGTTAATGGCACCTATTGAAGGCACAAAGTCAGGAGCATCAACACAGAATAGGATTAGAATGTCATGGTAAAAGAACTTGAAGATTTCAAGAGTAAGAATAAAAGAGCTTTGATTAAATTTAGTAGTACAAAGTACCATATTACGGAGTTTAATAAGATTTCTGAATTCATGCTAAAAACCTTCTCAAGAGAAATTATAAGAAGAGGTCAAGGCTTCCGTACTGAATACAGTTTGACTTTGCATTATCAGTATGGTGTAATCATTAACTACTTATAAATGCAGCACTGGCATTTTTCTACTTAGTAAGACATTTCTTAGAAAGAGAGGGGTGTTCATAGTTAAACAAGACCACTACAAAATGATAGCATGTATGTATTTCTGATCATCAACATTCAAGATGGATTGCCCCAGACCTGAACTTTTGCAACTAACTGTGAAAACTGTACAATGAACAGAAAGGACATTCTACCTTACTAGATAGACAGCAGAAGAATTTAACTTCTTTAAAACAGCTATACAGTCCCAGAGAAGGAATGCAAATGTAATTTTGGAAGTGAGGAGGGGATCCACACTGGAGAAGAAAAAGCTTGTTAAACAGAAGGGCAATAAAGAATCCTTATAAAGTGTCTTAAATTAATCTGAAATTAGAAAGAAGCTTCCAACTACCAAGGAAGACGGCTCTGGTAGAATCTTTAAAGGGTTAGGCAAAATGGATTGCACTGTGAAGTGCCTCGACTTACTGGACATGACAATGGGCTGGCCGACGTGGGGTTTGTACAAAGTCTATATACAGCCAAATCCTGATCAATGACTGGTCAGAATATCTGGCTTGGGCAAGAATGAACTTAGGTAGGGAACTGAGAGAATGATGTGTCATGTCACACCACTGATTATGACCTAGGTGGATGGGCCACCTTCACTTAACCTGAAAAAGAGACATATAAAGCATGTTGTATGTTTGTTAAATAGCAATGGGGCAAATGTTTACAAAGTGCTTCCTTAAAAGAATAAATGAAGCTTGCAAATACATTGAAATTAAATGAAATACATTGTCTGACTTGGTTGACTTTGACAATAAGGGATATGAAAAATAACCTCAAGCCTCCTCTTGATTACAGAAATACAGAATATGCTTTTTCCTTCTCTTTAAAATGTCATGTTTTTATATTGTAATAGTGTTATTACAAGTGCATATTTCAGAAAAAAAGACTAAAGTAAATGTTTAAAATTATGTATGTTAAAATTACTTATAGAACAAGTTTTTAATCAACTGTCTATCAATTGAACATCTGCTTAAGAATAGTAATAGAAGTAAAGAGATTTCTCCAGGAGGGTGTTTCAGACTTACATATTTATGACACTCTTTTTGCCGCATCAAGTGATACAAGCTGAAACTACTCTTTCAGCTCCAAGAATACTGTGATATTTCTCAGGTCAGTTACCAAGATATACCAGTACAGTACTGTTACATATTTATTGCTTTTTAGGAGCTTATTCTTAGCAATCTATGTTTACCATGTAATGAGCTACAGTTTTTGTCTTAAATATATGCATGCCATCACTGTTCCTCAACACAATCCTGAATAATTAATTAACAGATACTTAATTAAAGAATTTTCATAGTCCTCTATTCTACCTACATTAAAAACTCTCTTTGTAGCTACCTGTTTAAAGGGAGCAACAAAAGATCTTACAAAAAGTATTATGATTTGGCAGATTTATCTACTTCAGGTAGAAAACTAGTCTGCAGTGATCATAGATTTAGCCTGTTTATACAAAATGGATTTTATCATGTATATATCAGCCAAATTTTCTAAATGAAAAAAAGAAATGTAGGGTTATGTAGGTCCCATTGTATGTTTATTAATATATTACAAGCTCTTCCAGACATTTTTTTCTGAAAAAAAATGAAAATAAAAGAGGGTTTCAACATTTTCTTTTCTGAACTTTCAAACTGCTGTTTCCCAGGAGTTTAACAAGAATTCATAAATGGTAACACCTTAAAGGTAGAAGGTAATTTCCCATAAGAATCAGCTAATTTATAGCTTTCTACACATCAATGACCCTTGCAATTTAGCAGTTCCTTCATTAATTCCTTTACACGTGCTCCATCTATCTTGAGAAAAATAATAAATAAAAGATGCAATTCACTTCTGAAGGTACTGGGGGGAAAAAAAAAAAAGTCTTACTACTTTCTACGATAAATTGTAACTAATTCTGTAAATGTGAGTGAAACAAAATTGAGAGTAGCAAAGCAGATAGATTGATACTACCAGCGGGTCACTGACATAGAGAGGAAAATCGGAATTCTTCCCTTGCTGTAATGCTTCTGAAACTGATTTACACCAGCAATGCATTTAGCATGAAGACTTTGAAAGCACATATTTGAAAAGAAAGTTCTATTTGCACTGTGTGGTTTTCATTCTAATTTTATATATTCCTCTAAGTCACTTGATGTAGCAGAGAGAATCCACTTCAAAAAATAAAGATGTACAAATGTACTTTCAGTTTCTTCCTCACTGAGCCAAAGAAAAAGCTACATTTCACATAAAATAATAAAGTGACTTGGAAAAAGTTTGGCTTTAGTGAAATAGATACCTTATTACCTGTTTTCCTGGTTAAATAAGGTAAATCAGAGTTTAAAGTTTTTAATTGTTTAAAATTGTTTAAAAAGCATTATTTTAAATAACAAAAAGTTTGATTTTTTGGCTTTTAAAAATTATTCATACTAAATATGTGAAATTTGTTTTGTCAGATATTGAGTCCTTGTTGGATTCAAAGTAAAACCATACATAAGTCATTAAAAGAGATTTGCATTAAATATGTTTTTTTTAAAACAAGAATATACATCTTATATTTTTCAAAAAAAATATCAGACAGAAGACGATCAAGCTTTTGGAAGAAACTGTGTTTACATTAAAGTGTTTAACAATTTTCTGCTCTCCTTGTGATGGAATTCTTACATCAAATTTGTTTGTGTCCTCCATCAGCTCCAGATTTTCATTGTGTCCTGTAGGACTTTTTTTTTTTTTTTTTTTTTTTACACTCTTCTGTCTTAATTCCATTTTTCAGAAGAGGAACATAGTATGCCAATTTGACATTGCCATTTCTTTGTTTAAAGGAACTTGTTTATTTTTCCTAGACAAAATTTTGCTTTTTCTTTATCTACTTTGTTAGTTTTTTTACAAGTTTTATGTATGAGCAAGTCTCAATCAGCAGGATATGTAGGAGAAAACATAACTTTCTTTTTCTGAATGGAAAAAGATCACCAGTGCTCTTGTATAAAGCTGAAGAAACTTTTTAAAAATTTGTTTACCTGTCTGATTATTTTCATATGCTTTGTTGTGGATACTGTATCAAAACATTTAATAATCACAACTCCTAATTAGGTCAGTCATGGTCCCTTGTAGGAAAGTTGAGAAAGCCTCATAGGAACTTTAAAATAGAGGCAGGGAAAAAAAAGTTTCTAATTTTTGATATTCAAAGGATTAGAATCCTCAGGAAATATATGAGTCAAATACATTTCAAAGTATTTCAAAATATTATTGTTTCCATATCAACATTTAAGATTTTATATTTTGCCTGCACATCTGCACAACAGATTAAGTATCAATTAATGGTCAGTCTAAAAAAAAAAAAAAAAAAAAAAAAAAAAAAAACAACAAACAGTTTAGAGATTTATTATTCTACTAGCTTTACTTGATGAAGAAACTGGCAAAAATCGTCCTGAAAAGTAAACTAAGTTGTTTCCTCTGAGTAGAATTTCAAATTAATTGGTGATGCTCCATTATTATTAATAATAAATTGATTCAAAAGAACAAGTAAATCTCATTAGTTTGATCCTGATGCTTTTGTAAAACACTGTCAAATACATTTTCTTGTCTCTGCCAGAGCAAAGTAATTTTCAGAAGTTCCTGCCAGACTCTGGCAGGTTGTATTCAGAGCCCAACCATAAAGATGTGAGAGTAGCACAGTTAAGGCTGCCTGCTTATTTACATAACAGCTCCTCTGCTGGAATCTTCTTCTCTGATCCCAGCACTAGCTCCCACATCAGAAGATACACTGCCTTGAAGGTAGGCAGATGTTGCAGAGCTCCTTCATAACTATAAAATATAGATAATATCTGCTAGTCAAATTTGCCTCCTATGGTATGTTTCAACTACTGCCACTTCCTTTTCAGCAGCCACAGCTGGTATCTGGCATGATAAGAAGCACAAGCTCACTGACCATATGAACTCCCTCTGCCAGTAGGTCTGTCGTAAGAGAATTTGGCACAAAACCTTGTATAAATCAAAAATCATTATTTTGAACTACTACTGTATAGCTCTAATTGTCTCTATTGAAATATAGTATAATTAAGCCTTATGTTCTTCCCCAGATTACATGTTCATAAATTATCCCAAGTCCAGCTTTGCTGAGTTTGTTAGTTTTTCCAGCAGAAATCAGTCTTTTCAACAAAATTTCCAACAATAGTATTTTGCAAGTCTACTTATACTATTTTTCTCTATATATAGAAGAGAACAATTAGCCTTTGCAATCTACACTTCTGAGGTTTCTCAGTAACATTAAAGCAAAATGAAGTCTATAAGATGTTCTTGCTCAGTCTCAAATGTTGACTAAATACCTACTTTGAAGAGTATGTTTTTATCTACGTTAAGCACAAGTGAGATAAATTAGGTTTTTTTAAACAATTCTACTGAATTAAAAAGAAAACAGAAACATTGCTGCTGGAAGGGATTTGTTTTTCTTTGACTTTTTAAAAATGTCCTTGAAAAGGTTTTCAAATATTGTTACTGTCTTAAAAAAAATAATGAATTACAGTTTAATTAAGGGGGGAAGTCAGTGATAGGACTCAGTTCACACTTTAAATGGGTTATATTGTTTATTCCAACTTCAGGGGCCAAAACAAGTTGACAATGTTTTATTTTGTTTCCCATCACTCCACCAGACCTTCTCTAGGGGGAAGGATTATACCTGTAATGATCAGTATAAAGAAGGAGCATTACTTATGTGCCCCTGTCAATGGTACTTATTTTCCCAGCTGACTGTAGATTGTAGAGATTAGCTACTGAGTTTGGCAGCCCAAACTGCTTGGAAGAGAAAGAAAAGACTGTTGCTTATTAAAAGATTAGCTTATTAAAAGATTAGACTCTCTATTGAAGTTTGAATTTTAAGAGAAATCGTGGGAATTATGAGAAGATTATTTCAGATTTTCATAAGGTAACTTTTAACTACAGAACACACATGTAGTTGTTCAGAGAATGTACTGTAAATAACTTGCTTTTTTTACAGAATGATCACAGAATCACAGAATGGTAGTGTTTGGAAGGGACCTCTAGAGATATCTAGTCTAATCTCCCTGCCAAAACAGGTTCACCTGGAGCAAGTTGCACTAGACTGCATCCAGCTGGATTTTGAATGTCTCCAGAGGAGACTCCACAACCTCTGGGCACCCTGTTCCAGTGCTCTGTCACCCTCACCGTAAAGAAGTTTTTCCTCATGTTTAAGTGGAATCTCCTGTGTTCCAGCTTTTGCCCATTGCCCCTTGTCCTATCACTGGCCACCACTGAAAATAGTCTGGCCCCATCCTCTTGACCTCCGTCCTTTAGATATTTATAAATATTAATAAGATCCCCTCTCAGCCTTCTGTTTTCTAGGCTAAACAGACCCAGCTCTCTCAGTCTTTCCTCATAAGAAAGGTGCTCCAGCCCCTTAATCATCTTAGTAGCTCTCTGCTGGACTCTCTTCAGAAGTTCCTTATCTCTCTTGAACTGGGGGGCCCAGAACTGGACACAGTACTCCAGATGTGGCCTCACCAGAGCACAGTAGAGGGGGAGGAGAACCTCCCTTGACCTGCTGGTCACACTCTTCTTAATGCACGCCAGGACACCATTGGCCTTCTTGACCACAAGGGCACATTGTTTGCGCATGGTCAATGGGTCATTCATCGGTACTCCCAGGTCCTTCTTTGGAGGACTGCTTTTTTAAAGAAAAAGATTTCAAATAACTAGGTGAACAATGATGATGGATCTGATAATTAATGGATAAATTCATAGATAAATAATATCAGTAGAATAACTCCTGTCAGAACATGAAAGTCTTCCAAAAAATTTAATCATCCTGTCAGGAGAACATCTTGATAGACTTTCTCAGAAACCCAACTCATAACTTTATAGACATCTTTCACCATTTGGAAAGGCTGTAAGATGTACCCCATTGTGATTTTCATTAAAGTCCTCTTTTTCTATCCATTAAGGCCCTGGGTGGAGGTGGTGGAGTCACTCTGTATGTGAGAGAACAACTGCCGTGTATTGAGATCTGTCCAGGGGCGGATGAGGAGAGAGCCTGTGGGTGAAAATTAAGGGACAGGCTGGTATGGGTGATACTATTGTGGGTGTCTACTACAGGCCACCTGATCAGGACGAGGAAGTTGACGAGGCCTTCTTCAGGCAGCTGAGAGCAGCCTCGCAATCACAGGCCCTGGTAGTTATGGGGGATTTTAACTACCTTGATGTTTGCTG
>NW_010293755.1:0-1697 GCF_000700745.2 Antrostomus carolinensis
TGAGGTTCGCACAGACCCCACCTCTCAAGCCCGTTAAGGTCCCTCTAGGTGGGGTCCTTTCCCTGTACTACAAAATGCTATGTCTCACTTAAGAATGTGTCAATATATGTATTTTCTCTCATTTTCTGATCCTCAAGTATACCAGGAAACAAAGGAAGATGAATTATAGTGTTTCTTTTGTATTATCACTAGGCTGCTGAATTCAATGCTTTTACCAGGGTGGGATTCATGCACTGGTCTCTATGGATTACCAGTGCACAAATAGACTGAAATCAGAAACATTCCTCTAAATTTACGTTTGTCTATTGGATTGTTTTGCTTCTAGACCTTCCTCTACTGTTTAGAAATAATAAATGAAGTTGAACAAAACAGCTGATGTTCAGGAATCAGACTGAGTTCCCAAGTTGTACAAATAGGACTTTTGTCACCTTTTTTCCCAACCCCCACCTACTTGCAAATTCAACAATAAAATTTTTAAACAGTACTGAAATATGATAAAGACAAAACCCACAATTTAATTTTCACTTCCAGTTCCACAGACCAGAGTTGCAAGAACTTTTAAAGCTGGCAATCTTATACACAGATTTCACTCTAGTCACTTTATATTCTGAAATAAAATTACCAGAATAGAGTTTTTTCCTTTGGTTTTAGAAGTTATACTTGTGCTGAGTCCCTTCATGAGTCTCTTCATGAGAGAGAATGTGGTATATATTGGATGCTCAGAAATCTCTATAACCATGGATTTATCCAAATGGCTGTAGTTCTGAAGGGGTATCAAAACACATGCAGAAAAGTAGCAAAAGCACTTCCTGGCATTTCAGACTCACTAGTTCAACAAAAGCAACTAGTTGAAAATTGCAATGAGGCATCTCCCACCAGCTAGGATCTTCATTGGATTTTATTCCATAACAACAAGATTAAAAACTTATTTTAAACTTACTCTAAGAAATTAACTATAATCACATTGTAACAAAGTATCATGTTGGGTCACCTTGGTTCAGTCTGTATTGATTTCAGTATTAAATTCCTTGGGTTAGTGTAATCAACAGCATCCTTCCTTCCTCCTACCTTCAAAGAAAAATATCATCACTTAAAAAAAACTTCCATGGAAAAATATTTTTTGGGAGGAATCCTGATAAAGCTTTTGGGTCAACTTTTCATCCTGATTAAATCGGAAATATTTTCACAATTTACAAGCTAATTCCCTCATTCTATTGAGGTAATCACTTCAAATGAAAGATTTCTGGGATTGAGCAAACAACAATACAAACAAATTCACAAAGTTTTAAAAGTCTTATCTTCTGAACATTTTAGTGACTCAGAGTAAATCCCACTCTTCATTATGTAATCTATGGCTCCCACTGAAATAATCAGTGTGAGTACCCAATAACCTTGACCAAAAGTTTTGTGAAAGAAATTGTTTGTAGAATTTGCAACACTAGTGCATTTCACCCTTCACCAAAGCCCCATATGGCCTTTAGAATCCTTGCCACTTCCACTAAATCACTTCTACTGACAATACTGCATGTGCACTATAGGGAAAAGAAACCCACAATCACAGGTAGGAAACATGGTATGTCTTCATGTGATTCTGACAGGCTAACTAATTTAAATCCTAATTTGGCATGTCCTGTCTGGAAGTAAAGCATACAAGTACAAAACAGCAATCCATTCCTTCTGTCTAATTCCATTCCTGC
>NW_010293755.1:1728-23052 GCF_000700745.2 Antrostomus carolinensis
ACCTGATCTCTCACTGTTGTCTTCCCTAGATAAGAGGGTTTTACATCTCTGCATACAGCTATTTGAGTGACCTCGAGTCTGGCAGACAAAGGCCCCAGATCTGAAGGCTTTGAAGGGACCTGAGACTACCAAAAGAATTAGGACCTTCTTAACATACATACATTTTCATTTATTTTATAAAGGACCACCAAAACTACCATCTAAACTTTACAAGAGAGGGCTTAGCCAGCAAGCAGACTTCCTGGAGAAATTTTCAGCAATCATGGTCCTTTTATGACAAGTCCAGTAGGCTCATAATAATTTTGATCTCATGTCTGCAAGTCATTGGTAGAGGAAGGTGGTCTGGGATGACTATGAAAGTGCAAAGTGGTGCAAAAGGAGCTTTCAGGCTTCATTGTTTCTGGTGAAACACAGAATAGGTCTCTACAATGAGTTGCCTGTTCCCTGGAATAGTACTACGGCCTCAGGGCATTCCAGTATTCTGGTGGATCCTGACTTTCTCAGGAAGACCTATAGACTTAGGTCACATCCCAGGGAGCAGTCTGGGAAAGTGCTGACCTCTGCCTGGAAGAGGAGATGGCTGGACAAGGCCAGGAGTGAAGCCATGCCCTCTATGTTAAGAATAAGTCGAAGGTCGATTCTCGTATCTGATGACTCATGGTGGAAAAAAACAGAGAGAAGTGCTGAACTTACTTACAACAATCTGGGTTTAGTGCATTTGAATTCCTTTGCTTTTTGCTCACAGCATTACAGATCTGTTAGATGAAGCACATACATGTACATAGAAACAGTGAGAGCCTCTGACTATTCTACAGATAGCACAAGAACTGCAAAGCATAGTGGCTATAAACAATGTAGTTCCCACACAATCTTCTTGTTCTGGAAAGTTGCTGTTGCATGATAAGCTAATCCTCATTTGCTTTCAGCTACATAATAAAAAAATCTACTTCCAGGAAAGATAAAACAAATCTGACTACCATATTTAGATAAAAAGACCAAAGGCATCATGCAGACTCTATTTATACCTGTACTGTCCCAGTGTTGCATTAGTGGGTTCTGAGGTGGCATATTGTACAGCTCAAAGAAAAGAAAAAAGAATCTGTTTATTCTTGGTATGTATTTTGACTTAAAGAAGATCACTACTAAATAAATGACACCTTAAGAGAAATATGTCTAAGGAAGTTAGAGTTTCCCCCTCTACTCTGCCCTGGTGAGGCCACATCTGGAATATTGTGTCCAGTTCTGGGCCTCACAATTCAAGAAGGACAGGGAACTGCTGGAGAGAGTCCAGCACAGAGCCACCAAGATGATGAAGGGAGTGGGGCATCTCCCTGCTGAGGAAAGGCTGAGGGAGCTGGGGCTCTTTAGCTTGGAGAAGAGGAGACTGAGGGGAGACCTCATTAATGTTTATAAATATGTTAAGGGCGAATATCATGAGGATGGAGCCAGGCTCTTCTCAGTGATGCCCAATGGTAGGACAAGGGACAATGGGTGTGAGCTGGAACACAGGAGGTTCCGCTTAAACTGGAGAAGAAACTTCTTTACAGTGAGGGTGACAGAGCACTGGAACAGGCTGCCCAGGGAGGTTGTGGAGTCTCCTTCTCTGGAGACATTCAAGACCCACCTGGACACCTTTCTATGTGATCTCATTTAGTTTCCTGCTCTGGCAGGGGGATTGGAGTAGATGATCTTTTGAGGTCCCTTCCAATCCCTAATATTCTGTGATTCTGTGATTCTGTGAAGTTGCTATCACACCAGCATCCTAAAGGAAAAGTAACCTGTGCTGTGTATACACAAGGGATTGCGGAACCCGATGAATCTGTTTGACTGGTCATTTCCTAATTGCTTCTGTAGTAACCAGCTGCAACCCACAACTCCAAGGAACCAGCATAGAAAAATAAACTGTTAATAATTAATAATTAGGAGACAATTTGGAAACGTATCAAAAGCAGAAATATTTCTTAGTAATCCATTTGTCAAAAGTTCATCAAATGATCTGAGGTTGTAAAGCACACAGAGGCCAGCATAGCTAGAATGTGATCAAACATTTCGTTGACTACCTGGTATTCGATCTATATGTCACCAGCTTATGCCTCTATCTGTTGTCCAAAGAGAATGTGATGATGGGTCAAAACAAGTTCTCAGTTACACGCCTACAATCCCACTGACCTCATGTGCTTGACATTGCATAGGTGTAACTGAGAAGAGAATATGACCCATCATACTTTGCACTCAGTTATGAAATTGAGCTACTACACCAAAAAGGACAGAATCCATCTAGGGACTGTGGAAATTAAACCGAGTAAAGGTGAATAAACAACAAGGTTTTTATTTTATTAAAGAATAAAAGAAAAATAGTCTATCATGAATTAATGTTCATCCTTCTTTTGCCAAGTCTGGACTAAAACTTCTAAAGACTCATGTTCCTCTCTCTCTTTCCTAGGATTCATGTTCATAATTAACACATTTGTAGTGCTAAGATTGAGAAATTTTCCACCCAAATGTCAGAAATTAAAGAAAGAAAGGAATTGAAAAATAATTACATATTTACTGATAATATCACACTAAAAGGTTTTGTGCTCTAATATGCTACCTACAAGTTAGAATTTTTCACTGAATGATAGCATATCAGACAAATCTGAAAGGCACTCTGCGTGAACTGCGTGCTGAAGTGGGATACAAAATTAGTATCCACTTTAGTTTTCAAAGGACAACTTTTATACTTTGATGTGGTTTGATTTTAATTTAAAGTGACAATACAAGCCACTATTAAAAACATGCTGTGGTTCATCTTTCAGTTAATGAGCATATAGGGCAATACACTGACATTTTCTCGTGCTTCTTTTTTGCTTAAGCTGCTGAAAGAGACTGTTGAACAGGGGGAGCTGCAAAATTTGAACTAGTCCTCACATTTATGTTCCAGTTTCCAATGAATCAGAAATAACCAAACAAAAAACCTGAGAAGTTCGGTTTTCCTAGGAGAAACCTCTTTGTATTTGAAGGGAGGAGTTGATATGTTAGTTTTAAACAGACATTGGCCACATCTGCAGAACAAAACATAGTAGCATATCTGAAGCACAACACAGCACATGTGAAGCACAATGCAACAATCTTCAGACTAGCCTGGGGTACCTTGGCATGCCTACGGAAAAAGCATTAGCTTGGAAACACGTTTTGCCAAATGTGGTTTAACAAAGGTATTGTTCCACCCACATAAATGAGTTCTTGACGGAATCCATCAGACATGCAGAGCTATGCTGTTAAAGTTAGCTTGGAGGTCTGAGTACTGGCTTTCACTTAGTGGTTGAAGACATGTTCTTCAGCTTGGGAGTGGAAGGCAACAGTTAGGCAATAAGAAGCTAAATCCTTCAAATTAAGAGTTACATTGACATGAGGAAAAATTACAATGTTAGGAAATGATAGAAAACACCAATTCCTGAAACAAGCCAAACTTATTTGGCAGTTTTAACTGACGTGTTGGAGACCAGCAGCATCTTGGAATGTTGGACCTTATTCTTTGCTTAAGAATGATTAAAGCAAAATTTGACTTAGTTCAAAGACCAGAGAGTTGCTGACTTTATTTTCTGCTTCAAATCTCCCATGAAGAAATGAGAATTCAGAAAGACTAGATACTATCTGTCTAGCGTTCAAAGCTATATGGTATAAATGCTGTCCTCGGTGTATGCTTCATAGTGATAAAACGACAGGGCAAAGTGCTGAAAGGATCCTCCCTTTTATATATTAATATGATGGAGTACAAATGAAGCTTGCTTCTGCTGGCAGCTTGGCATCTCATCATAGGCACCATCTTCTTCTCCAAGTCTCCTGCTCTAAACTGTTAGCGTAGTAACAAGATTCACAGCTCACTTTTAGAGCAGTGTGTACATGCTGTCCTTTTCTCATTGTGTAGCACTAACCAGCTACAAAAAAACCCCAAACAAACAAACAAAAAAAACCCATGAATGCATGTTAAAAAGTTATTTATGTATGAAAACCTTTAGCTTTTTCATAGTGGAATCTCACACAGAGAATATGGAGCCACAACTTACTTAAGTCTGAAGCTAAACTTTCTAAATGCACAGATCCTTGGAAACAAAACAAATAACTACCTGTAGAGCTTTAACAGTTGTTAAGTTAATTCTGTTATTTTCACTTAGCTATTAAAATATTATCTTGGATCCATCTACACAATTCCCATCAATGGAAACTTACATGCACAGAATGAAATATCCATGTTAAAAATCTGTCAGCAACATAAATTACTGTGCCCAAATCAAGTTTTTAAATCACAGCACTCAGCTTTTTCCCTTTTCCCTTAGAAAAAGAATTTGACCAACAGAGAATTAATTTCACTTTGAGCATTTCTTGACTCTCATATTTGCATAGAGACCACCAAGGGACATCCTTTTGATAAGTATTTACACAAACTATTTTAATAATAAAACCAGTAAGTTATACAGGTTTTATTTCAGCAACCAAGAGCAGATTTTAGGCAGATGTATTTAAAGTCTTTAAGCATTTAAATATCCACAGGTTTTTTGATCAGTCTGAAATCCACAGTATGAAAGTTAATTGCAGTTGGGGGAGTGTGGAAGCAGAATAGTTCAGAAATAACCTGCCCAATTTCTGTTTAAGTGGTTAAAAGGAAATCTCTTTGACTGTAGCAAGATCTCGGATGCTAGAATTCATCTCAGCTTTAAAACTATGACTGAGCTGCTGAACAGTCCTGTGATGAAAATGTTACCACTGCTTTAACCATAGCATCATGAACTCGGCCCAGTGATAATCAAATGTTATGGCTGATTTTAGTTTTTCCTCTAGACAAATGTCAGCAAAACCTTAATTACCTATGTCACAGTATGCTCAAGGTGTGCCTCTATGAATATCCTTCTAATCTAGATAATTTAATGCAGTGCTTCAGTGTCAGACACCTGAAAGAAAGAAGTTGGAATGAGATGTGTTAGATCTTTGCACTGACCCATTGCCTGTTCTTTATTAGCTAAGTTCTAAGTTTTATAAATTTACTATTTTGTACTTCATTGTCCAAAGATATGTCTTCCATGACCAGATAAGATATAACCATTAGAAAAGAAAATCTTAACACTAACTATATCCAGGCTTCTGTAGAAGAAATGCCGTAACAAATGTACCTGCATGCTTTTTTACACAGTCACTTCAGCTATTCTCCAGCCCACTTCAGTATTTAACTCAAGAGTGATGAAGATGCATGGGGAGAGTACGCATTTGTTCACATTTCAAAATCACATTTGTGAGCCTCTAACAATATTCATATTTACAGCCATCAAGTCAGCAATGCTTAGAAGCACAAACAGCTAAGAAAGAAAACAATATTACCTGGCTTCTGACAATCGCATCCTGCTTTAGAGCAGGATCTGTCGACAGTTCTGTTGAGGATAGTGGAGATAATGTCCAGTTGTGAAGACTTCCAAGAGGACCTCAGCAGTGAAATACTAAGTGATAAAAGGCAGGTGATCTATCAATGCAGATAGATGAGAGAAAGACAAGGAAAAGTAATCTTATTTTCATCTGCACAGTGATAATTACTAAATTGATGGCTATTGTCCTTGAATGACATCTTTGGGTGAGACAGTTCTGACATCAGTTCTGCATCCACCAGCAAACGAAAAGCAAACAAAGCATTCAAAATTAGAGGAAAGGAATGCTGGACAAAAAAAATAAAACCTTATTCTGACACTGTATAAACCCATGGTAATTCCAAGTTTAAAACCCCAAGTACCTCTGGTCCTCTGCAATAATAGCACGACAGGAAGAATTACAGAAAACATTAACAAGGTCAATTAAATGTTGGCATGAGAAATGACTAAACATTGCAATTCTTGAAACTGGAAGAAAACAAAACAAAGCAACAGGAAGGTGACTGACATCTGTTTTATCATGCCTGTTGTGGAATAGTACAACATGGGAGGCATCAAATGAAATTAGTTGGCTCTCAGGTTCAGCAAATCAAAAGGAGGTGGATCCTTACAAAACAAGCAGACAAGTTATGAAACTCCTTACCACAAGACACAGCATAGGCTAAAGGTTTACATGGATACAAGAAAGTAATATGTTCCTGGAAGAAAAAAAACACTAAAAGCAATAGCAAACATTCACCATACCTGCTTGAGGAAGTCTCTGAACCACAGGTAGCTGGAAGAGTGTTCTGGAGCAGGATACTGTGTTTTCTGCTGTTCTTTCTTTAAAAGCCTGTGATGTGAGATTACCAAATGCCACTGGCCAATGCCAAGCACTAATCCAAGTAGATTGTATTAACTTGATCTCCTTTGTTGAAATGTTTGTGGACTCCAGTGGATTTGTTCTCCATTCTTTTCTATTATGAAAAAAAACTTGTCAGAACTTCCTCAATGCTAGATTTATCCCATGCTCATTAATTCTATTCTTTACTGAGCAAATAAAGACATCAAGCTTCCTGGTTTGGATAGTCCCTGAAATCCTTTTAAAAACTAGGGTTACATTAGTCGTCTTTCAGGTCCCTGAACTTGGTTTTCTGGCTCTAACAACTCAAACAAGCTAATCCTTGAGACATTTTGCATGAATACTATTTTATCTATTCATACTGCTTATTCTACCAGCACTTCATATTTCAGAGATCTACCAGCACTTCGTATTTGAGAGAGATCTTTTAATTAATCTTCTATAAAGAGGGCTTTGGTGTGGAAATCTCCTCTCTCTTTTTTTACGTTTTACCACAGCTCTTGAACATCTATTGACTCTATAAAATATTGGTCTTACAAACCCCTAGTAGTCTTGGTTATACTGATCTTAATGTATTAGAAGAAGGATTCTTTATTAGAGTTCTTGTTTCTTTTAAATTGTTTAAACTCTTGGTAATGTTCAGCTGTACCACTGCTCATTTTGAGCCTTGGCAGTTACGCTTCCCAAATTCTTCTCCCCAGATTCACACCTAGATCCATCCTCTTCTGGGAACTTAAATTGACACAGGAATCTACAATTTTTTAAAATCAGTGTATGTTTACACAAGTCTATTAAAAGGCATGGAAGGAAAAATAATTCCAGATGCACATTATCCTTGATAATTCTTTATTCCTTAAAGAAGAATGTATCTATTTTAGACTGTAAACTTACTGTGGTTTGCATGAGAAATCATCTACTTTTGTTACATGCATGCATTTCACAAGGGACAGTGAACAAATCTAAGTCGCTAACAGAGATCAGCACATCTGCACAATTGTGAACCAGACAAACAGACAGAACAAGGACTTTAATTTAATACTTGTTGTTATCTTCTCCTTTAATTCCTGATCTGAGGATTCAAAAAAAAAAAAAAGGATTTTTTTCCTCTGACATTGTTTGCTGCTAATTTCAACTCCCAGAAGTTGGGATTTCACTTCACTGTTGACCCTGAACTTCATTAGAGTGAAAGAAAACACAGTTTTATGGAAAGGTTCTTTTCTTATGATAAATACTAGGACATGCATTCAAAAGAATACAGCTTACTCTCTTAGAGACAATAACCTTGTTTTTTTACCAAAACATCTACAACCACCATCTCAACCTTCCATCAAAATCTTAATTTAGCAGGCAAAATGAGTTTGCTGCAATGTATTACCAGCAGACTGCATAAAAATATCTGCAGCCAGGGAACGAGGACCCTGCCTGGGCTCCACAGTCCATGCTTTGCTGTGAAAAGGATGCAGTCAACAATGCAAACCTGTTCCTCTGTAAACATTATACAGCTGGTGAAGAGAAAGTGATAAAGAGGCAAATGGGAAGAAGGGGCACAGGAGGAGGCTTTTCCTGGGTGTTCCTCTCTGAGAAGTAGGAAAGAGTCCTCATTCATCAGTACACAACCTATTCTGATGAGCAAAGATGTAAGCAGCAGCCTGGGAGGAGAGGAGGGTTAAGCAGGGAAGAGCAGAGCTGCACTGAGCCAGGCTCTCTCCTCCCCTCCTCACCACTAATTAGCTCATTGCCTCTCAGAAAAGACACCTTGTAATATTTCCAACAAGCTGATTTTCTCACAGGCTTAGAAAGCCTCAGAAGATAATCCCTACAGCTCCTTTCTATCTTTTTAATCTCCAAAGGATAACTGCAAGCTATAAAGTGAATATTGTGACTCAGAGTTCAATAAGAAATCCACTCCTTATTTCAGTTACTGTCCTATGGCTGCAGGCTACACTACCTTCTTCTAAAACTTTAGCTCAAAATGTTTTCAGTTATTTTGTTTATCCTCTGTTGTAGACGCACATTTATTGAATTTACTCCCAGTTTCAAGTGTGAGCACTTTAACAATACCTATAAATGTACTCGCAGACCCTTGAGCGGGCATCAGATTATGACTATGAGTGTTTATGTATATATTAACATTCATATTATTTTAAATATATCTTAATATGCAGTTTAAACACTTTGGTTGCTGCATTATTGCCAGTAACCTATGAAGCAGAGGTGAAAAAAGTAAGACATGTAGTAATGTCTGTACACTTACATACCATTTTGTCTTAGTTATTCCCAGTCATTCATTATTCCCTCCATCACAGTGACTTCTTAGCTAATTTCTCGGACTTGTCACAGATGCTGTGTCATCTGGTTTACAGGAGAAAGTATGTTATAGCCAAGATTTCAAGAAGAGCAATTCAAGACCTTTGGGGTTATTTTCCTGTAAAAGGAAATTGTAATTGTAAAATGTATTGTAAAAGAAAGTAGGGGACAAAACCCAAATGAACCTGAAGTATTAAAGTAGCAATGAGTGAAAATATATGTCAGTTCATTTGTCTTTTTTTTTTTTCACTTGAAACTTTTTTTATTTATTTGGTATTACAGCATGTCCAAGTTACACAGGAGAAAGGATTCACACCTGCTGATAGAGAAGCTTGGCAGCAGCATTACTGAACAAATAATTCCTTCTTAATTTCTCATTACTGCTTTACTTCTTATAAACTCTGTAATGCACTGTCAACTTGCAGACACAACAGACATAAAATTTATGTCTATACCATGACATATCAGACCAAATTCAGATTCCAGCTCTCCCATACTTTGCCTTTAAGCAAGTGTTATCTCTAGCGGTACTGGAACACTTTCTGAAAATTGGGATACCTCATTAAAAATTGTGCCTAATCATCATAACACTCTTCTAGGGATTACAGCATTCTCAGGCTATACTTGGTCTAATAAATTTGGTAGATGCCAGAATAAAACTACACTTCAGCATGTTTTACCACATTATTACTATGGGACCTAGAATTTGAATCTAGTATTCTTGCAGTCATGACAGATTTACTATAGTTTTCACATAATAAACTAGATGGATATGATAACATCTGTATAGCTGCTAGAGTTATACTGCATTAACTGTACTTTAACCATAGGTTTATGATTTAAAAAACCATGGGTTTGGGCCAGTGTTTTATTGGGTTGTCTTACACAAACGTGCTCTCCGTGGCAAAACGGTCATTTTTTTTCTGTTCCAGCTCCTGGAACTGTAACACGAACAGGAAATACTACATTCATTTACAACCACTGAGGGCAATCTGCCAGAAGTATGTCTGTTCCCTTTGTCTAGAGTCCCGTCCACTGAAAGGTGAATCTGCTTATCTTACATATGGTCCAGACAGCCACAGTTGCCGGCAAAATTCAGTGATGCTTAATGAGTGAGCTGTGCTTCCCAGAAACAGACAAAGGTTGAGAGCCTGGAACTGGCCATTTTTCAGGTCCCTCACAGTGCTGCATGATCCTAAAGAAACCCTGCAACAGAACTGGGATTAGAAGCTGTGCATGAGAGCTCCCATCTGCCAAAACAACAACGAAAATACACAGACTTGGAGAAAACATTTTAACCTATTAAAACCAGATGTTACCATTCACCCTTCAGGCCTAGGCATTGTTCCACCTGTATCTCAAGTTGAAGGAGATAATTCTGCTCCTTTGCTCTTATTTATTCAGGTATCTACTTTCCAGCCTGAAGAACCTATTCAAGATTCCCCCCAACACTCTGTATTAAGATGCTGAGTGCTGTTACTTGAATATCTGATTGGTGATGCAGTCATGTAAGATCACAGACCGGCAAGAAGTGAGTTACCATTTGATGAGCAAGAGAAAATTGGAAATGCATGACTGTAACTTAAATTAGCTTTTATCTTTTGCATCCGCTGATATGAATGGTACAGCACACTCAGGGTGGCATTTCTGGGGCCAAGTGAAATCCCACTAAGAATTCCTTTGTGACTGAGTTACTTATAGGTGTAAAATGAAGTTGAAATATTTTTCCTGCCCTTTAACAAGAAATGGTCTGATAGACAAGGAAACCATCATAGCTGACCAGAGGAAAGGGCATGTCTTTAATATTAGGACAGAACTGAAAGTTGGGAGGAAAAAAGGGTCTGGTAATTAAACTTTCTCTTAGGATTTTGAAGAAGAAGGCTCAGTTTTCTGCTCCATCCCAGATATCCTGCATGATCCTTAACACAACATTTGGTCCAGATCAACAGGCATGAAGCCTTGCTTTTATTTCTATGAACTCCAGCACACATATCTATGCATTAATTTTATTACCAACAAAAGAATAGGAGTGAAAGCAAGAACTAGCATCCAAGGTCCCTCCCTTCCTTCCCACCTAATGCCAGCATCACCAGACTGGAGTCAGATCCTTTGCTGTTTTCTTTCCAGCTCCTCGTAGCTAGCTAACTCTGCCCACCACAACACCAGGGCCATCAAGATGTATCACCTTAGCTGTCATTGTAGGCTGCAAGCAGTAATGTAATGTTAGAATCCAGTTAAAGAAAATACTTTAGCCTTGTCACATTTGTTAAGAGAGCAGCATCTCTTGCCACTTGGCAGAAAGGCACACTGTTGTTCTTTCTTGCTCTTGTTTGGCTCCAAACAAAACCACCTGCATGTTTTGATGGGGTTTAAAACCAGAAGTGAATTCTGCGGCAAGTCTGGCCCCAGTGCACAAACAGCAAATACAACATTTACTCCTGCAAAGTGACCCAGCTGGTGGAAAGCTGCTCTACTGGTAATCTGTACCAACCCTGGGAATATTAGGAAATCATGGACCACTAAGGTATTGACACATTGAGAATGTGTTTTATTTTATAACATATTCCTCTTCTGAAAAATAAATGCATTGATAATAAAAGTAAGTGTAAATAGCTTCTGAGTATTTGCCTTCAGATCAGAAATCTTGACTTGAAATATAGCCGCATCAGGAGATAAAATTAGATACAATTTTTTGTATTTTTCAATACATAAGTTCATTGAAAATTCATTCCCAGTTAATACTGCAGCTTTTTAAAAAAATTGGTGCTATTTTCTGACAAACTGTACAAGATTTTCTTCATTCCTTCTCACTTTCAGCAGATATTTGAGGAAAAATTTAATTAGATATAACAAAGATGAAATTGTCTAATTTACAATACCTTTGAGTAAGTCTTACTTTGCTGAATTCCAAACATGATGTTTTACTTCATACACATCTGACATCAGTGGTACTGGATAATATTAAGTAAGTGTGAATTATAGATGGATGTTGACTTTTTCTTTTTATGTCTGCCATTCTGAGCTTTCTCTCCCCAGACTTTCCTTAGAGATCTGAAGCAACTAACTTAGCCACTGCTGCCTTGGTACTGTCTGAAAATCTTTCATCATTCAAGGTCCTTTGTTTACTAGCCAGTTTGTGAGTTGTCCACTTGATTTTTGTCAGGATTCTCTTGGCGATGGATATCTGATGTGAACTGCAATTAAATGCATCACTATTCCAGGTAAGTCCACAGCTTACAGTTTAAATTGGCCAGAATGAACCCTGGAAATGTACCCTTGTGTAGGTATTTCCTGTGTTTCTCCAGTAGGATTGGTTTTTTTATGTAGCTGGATGGTCTGGACAGACACTTGAATGGATATTTTATGTGCACACTGAAAGACAACCCAACCTCTCCAGGCAAGCTACTCCTGAGGTTCCTTACAAGAGGAGAGCTGTAGGTGATTTGTTTTGAGTTGGTGGACATCAGGAACTGAATTACAAAAACACGTTCAGAAGGAGCAAAAGGCATGTCCCAGGTAGAACAAGAAGTTGGGACAAAGCATAAAACAGTGGTTACCTCAGGACACTAATGGCATCTCTCTGGTGGGTTGCACCACTCTTCCAGTGTGGCCTGGAGTCTTCCAATCTCCCAGTGCTCTAATAAATCTACAGAACAAGTTTGGCTAGCAGGGCTTACCTAGCCTAAAGGAGAACTCTGAGGTAATTTAATGAACTATCAATTGCCAGTTAAGCGCTAACTGTTATTTTGCACCATTTAGGGGTTGTAGTAATGACATTCTGAAGTAGGATCTTCTCCCACTCCCCTTTTAGTGAACAGAGGGCTGATCCACAACAGTTTGTACTTCAGCAAACAGAAATATTTTCATTTGCCTTGTTTGATATGTTAATGCTGCTGAGACACACTCACCCTTGAGAGAAGACTCTGGCGAACTGACTCCAGTAGGTTTAGATATCACCTTGTGGACTTTGTCTAAACAAAGTAGAACATAAAAATGTACCAAAATAAAACATTAAAAAGGAGAGGAATCTATTTCAGAGTTTGAGAAGAGAACACAGTCTTGAAAAAAAAACCCAGGGTGAAATAGAGGTCTCTGTGAAACTGGTGACAAATCTCACCCTGCTACACTCCCTCAATTTGTGCTCTAACGTTTCAAAGCAAAATTGATTTTCCCAGCTTCTCTATTGACATAATGCTGATAGGGTAATAAGGAGCTATTCACATCTACCATACATACTCACACTGTGCTCACCACACTCAGAACTGCCTTTCACAAATAGCAGGAGGGAGAAAGTGGCAATTGTTAATAAATTTCCTGGACAGATTTATTTTACCTGTTGACATTTTGAGAAGCAACTCAATCCTCATACTTTAAAATCCAACTGTGCCTGTGGGACATGTCCAATTTGCATTAAATCATGAAGTCCTATTCTGACTAGAAAAGGATAATGGCAATTTGTGTTTATGAAAATTGGTAAAGTCATTTGGGTTATTAGTAACAAATGTTTAATAATCCAAGCTTTTCAAAGACCCTTCTGTATTTTCTCTAGGAGGGTTTTAGTTTATGCTGCCACTGTGCTTTAAGTTAAAATTGTGTATATCATATATAATACTATACTATTCCTGACCTGTGTTCCACTTGTAAACCCAAGGGTTTTCTCACACTCTGTGCTCTGCACTCAAGCTTTCTCCTTTCATTGTGGAGCATCTCACGTGTGCAAGTTTAAATCAGCTCAGTACAAAGGCAAAGTGTTTCTGTTAAAGAAGTGGTCAGGCTCCCTAATGAACTATGGTCTCCATAATAAATCCAACATTACCACACAGTAATGCTGACCATATAACAGTTATTTCCTACAACACATACAGGGAAAAATATGCTGTCTCAAGTCATGCTGTGAAATGGCAATTATTGCCAGTTATTAATTTCTTAATATAAGTCATGGTATGTACCTGAGAACTGTTCTGACTCAGTATATTATGGAATATTTCAAAAACTGTACAAAAGCTTAATTATCAACAAAAGTAAATCAAAAAGGAGAAAAAGCTTCCTTTCCCCAAACTCTAAATAATTATTACATTGTATAACACCATGATGATTTGAACTGCAGCACTGCTACTCAAGGTGGCATTTGTTTCCAAGGGAACAAAATCAAACAGCTTAGTGGGAGGATTGTGTTCGCGTCTGAAGGGTGGGAGGTCCAGCTCAGCACTTTCAAGAAGAAAGCAACAGACACCTAAATGGGCACGTTCTTTCTCAGATAATTCCAAAACAGAAACATAGTTGACTTTTTGATAGGCTTCACATCTGAGATAAACTTTCTTTTTCAGTCCAACTAAAATGAAGCTTGATTTTCAGTTGCTGTTTTGTTTAACCCATCTAGCCAATCCTGAATTAATAAATTTCTCATCAATAAAGCTATAAATTATAGTTCACATTTCACTGGTTTAATAGGTCTTTCTGTTGTCTGTAGCCTACTGTGATAACAAAAGAGTGGCAGGAGATGCAGACAGCTGTTCTCTTTTAGTGGAAGTGCACAAGGAGAGATCAGTAAACTTTTTCTTTCAAGTTATTTTCAATGTTTTTACAGCTAGTGTTGGGAAAGGAAGGAAAAAAAAAATCATTCTTTGTAAATTTAAGGGACAAAATGTATTGATTCTGTCTTTTCATGTGCTACCACTACCCTGCCCTGATGCAGGGGAGGGCAAGACATTCTGGCACCTTGTTCTAATAAATCTTCTTCAGTTTTCTCATGGACACAGCACGTTGTAATTTAGAAACTTGGCAGGGAGGAAGTCCAAGTGCAACATCTTCAAAAGACTGTGGCTTTAGTGAAAATATAAGTGAATGAACTTGGCTTGACTACAAATAAGAAATGCATTCCTGGACTGAAGAACCACAGCATTAGCTTAACCTTAACACGAGTTCTGCTTGTCCAGAAGTCAGAAGAGTTTTGTTTTGTTTTGTTTTAATGTATAAGATCAAAAACATAAATAAATTGCATTCCCTGTCAGTGGGTGGAAGTAATATCTCAAGCAGCTTTGCTCTCAGTGTAAAAGAATTACTGCACTGTTATATGTTTCTAGGTTTAGTGAGTTAAAATTCAGGTCCTGTGGTGGGTCTGCCAGACCAAACGAGGTCTACGTTATGAGGCTTTTATCTGTCCATCTGCAGCACTACACTTCAGCTTTAACGCCTTGTTTTTCCTATGTGTTTTTTTGTCATCGCTGCTGCTGTTGTTTTTCACAGGGAGAACTTTGCCACTGGATGGACACTTGGGGCCAAAACCATAATAAAGACTTTTGGTTATAAATGGTGCTGCCTTTATGAAGAAGACATGAGAAAAACACACTCCATAAACCGCTTTTACCACAGTGTTTGCCTTCCCTCCTCTGTCCTCTTACACCAGAGTAGGACAGTGAATGGTACGCCTGAGGGGTACCCAGCTTTAAAACTAGGATGGCAGAGTCAGATTGTTGGGGTTTTTTTTCTCTTTCAGTGGTACTTTCTGTGTCTAAAATTCAAACTGTGCATGAAATGGACAATACTGTAATGGAGCAGTGACTGAACTGTGAAGTTTGTCAAGTGGTTCTGTGCCTCTCAATTTATTATGCTACAAAACAGAGAATGCTTTCTTTCCAAATCTACAACATAAATGTTCTTGGGAAAAACTAGGATCCATGTACATAGGCACTGTGAGTTAGCTCATCCTCCTTCCCACCCCACCACTGCTACTGGCTCAGCTTTTGCTCTTCCCGTCCTTTTGCACTGTCTGATGATTTTAATGGATTTTGCTGTGGCTTCTAAGGACTCATTCAAGACAATCACACATGTCAGATTTTTTATGTCAATCTGAAAGAATTCCGTAGTTCCCTAGCCACAAGTTCCATGTCTCAAAAATATGCCAAAATTAATAATTAAAAAAAAATGAGCTTTTGGAAGAGTCCAAAAGTCTGTTCCCTCCAGAAAGTGTCAAATCTGGGAATGGAAAACCTTGCATGAAGCTGCAATCACATTCAGTATCTGAATTCACCACAAAACTGAGTTACAAGCAACAACTTAGAGTTATGGGTTTTAATCTTTGCATCTTTCCTCATGCTTGGTACGTGTCATTGAAGAGCCAATGAAACTGCATAAACAAAATAACTATAAAAATTATTTGAATATTATTTCATACTGCCAGGCAAGCAGTAATTTAGGAACTGCTGGACCCATATGTCACTCTCAATTTTCATTCTTAAAGGCATGAAAACTGCCTGGAAGTTCTTTAGGGCATCTTTTCCATAAAGGGTTAAATGGGGAATAGCTCTTCAGCTGGGTTATACCATCCCCTAGATACAAACTCCCAGAGGCTTTGTGCTTGATGTGGTCAAGAGAATAACAGCTGTTTCACTGTAAAAAGAGAAAATATGAACTTGTCCATCTTGTACCTAGGAGAGAAAGACAGTATTTAAATGGGTGTTTTTTTTTAGATGTTATTCTTTGTACCTGTATGAGGGCCAAATAACACCCCAGACTCTATGCTATACCAATTTTCTGGACAAAATGTTATGGGGTAAGATTCCCATTAACTTTAGTGGAGTTAAGATTTCACATTTGGATGTTAGCTATTGTTCCTGGCACCATCCTTTTTTTTCTTTTTTTTTTTTTCTTTTTTCTTTTTTTTTCCCCAGTGCAGTCTGAGACTGGAGTATCTAATGGCACCAAATATTAAAAGACTGTTTTCCACATAAAGGAACAAAAATCGGTTATGGTAGTGGAGTCACCTCAGGGAGCCAAGTGCTACTCTCAGCAGCACAGATTAAAACCGTGATGGATTCTTATTGATCTGAGATTGTGCATATGTCAATGTGAATAAACGATTGACAGGCTGGCTCTTCCATAGGAAACCTTCTCTTCTTAAGACCTGCATATCCAACAAAAGTGTTGCTAGACAGTTTCAGTTTGAAAGTGCTCTACAGTATTCTGTGATGTTGGTTCTGTTTCTTTTGACTAATTTATTTTATTGAAATATTCATCGTACTTGTTGTTGGTCATTGGCCCACAAGTTATTGCTCCAGTTGCAACCACTGAGCTACTGTGCAAACTTAGACTTTCTGAAAGATGTGGAGTCTTGTCTAACAGCTTAATCTCAGATGCGTATCATAGTGTTTTTGTGACACCAAATATTCTCACGATATACGTCAGTGGATAATTTACATTAGATACTTTTCACTCCGGGCTTGATTGTGCCAGAAAGTTGCAGACAGTTGATTATATGTGTTTTGCTTTCCACTGTTCTATTTTTTTTTTTCTTTTTCCTTTTAAAGCCTTATCTCAGGAAGACGTGAACAAAAATAAAACTCAAGGCACTGCAGGATCAGACTGAGTAACTATTAGCTTGATGAGTTAGATTGCTTGGAGGAGGTTGTTATTACTAGGGCTCAAACTGACATCTGCCAGGTCTCTCCTCCTCCCCCTCCTTGGATCAGCTTCAAACAGCAGTTCTTCCTGTGTCTAAGAAATCAAGCATTTTAAGATTAAAAAGCTTAAAAATTGCCTCCAGCACAGGCTTACCCTGCTAAATGAGCACAGGTTTAAATGGACAGACTAACTATTGAACTTTATACAGGACTTCCCATCCTGTATAAACTGAACATCTTTGGCCATTGGTTAGCACCTTTTAGGGTTGGATCAAAAAGGATTACAGTGATTAAGGAAAGACATGTTTGATCAGCTTAAAGTAAAGTAACTCTTGGGTGGAAGTAGTCTGAGTAAATAAAAAGAAATACTATTTCCTACACATTCTGAAAATGGTATATTCTTTTCTTGCTTTTTCCTGGTATTACCCCATTTTTATGGTCTTTGAGAGTTTTGCATATGCCCTCTGCTTGCTACAGTCATAAAACCAGCAACTGGGTGTATATGGCCCAGGGTGGGGATTTCCAGTTCAGAAGACAGTGAAAGGTGCGGCTTTTGATCTTCTGAAACCTTTCATGAGGTCTCATTGCCCTTTCCACGAGCAGTGAGAGAATCTCTTCTGCTTTCTCGCTGCAGAGTAACAAATGTTTGGTTACATCTGCCTTGCTTTTGCAGCCCAGCAGAGAAACAAGGGGGCTTGAGTTAGGTCCTCCTCATCTGCCCCATAACCATAATGGTATTGCAAACAGGACTGTACAACTGAGGGGAAGGAGGAAAGACTTGTACAAGACGAGGTTCTTGATGCTGATTTTGTGATCATAAATGTCATCAGAGACTGATCACAGGAAAAGTGGATGCCTCTAAGTTCTAGGATATGAGGAAGGTAGTGTTTGATGTTCGATGCTTACCACAGTACAGCACATAAACATCATTCCCATTTTATTCCTTTGGTTTTCTGTTGGAGTGAATACATTTACTAAGATACATTTGTTTTGAGCAAACACATGAAAGACATGACCCTAACTTTTTATTGGTATGGGTAATTGTAAAATGTACCTGAATATGTAGCAGACTTTCAAGCATATTGCTGACTGCACTTGTAAAGACTATTATTAATAAATCTGACAATTGCTCATCTATCCAATATGTCCTGATATGGACAATAAACTTGTCTTGATCTTCCAGATTTAGAGTGTATCTAGTCACCAGATTCCTTTGTTTAAAACCAGAACTGTTTCCTTTGTTTAAAATCAGAACTTTGTTTTCTTGCTACTGGTAGAAATAAATAATTGTGCAAATGTGAAAGAAAGAAAAATCACAAGACAACATAAGTTCTAAATTAAAAGGAAAATTAAAAACTTGGTGTTCTCACACTGTAATTGACTTGGCCTTGTTCCAGCCTCATACATTTTTTATGTGAGTTTATTACATTAGAAATAGATAATCGATCTCTTAACGCTTTTTAAATTATTATTAGTAGCTAACTGAAATATATGGAAACAGTAATGAAGGTCTATAATGTAGGTGTAGTGAGTAAAGATATTGTGCTGTCATACTTGAAACTCATATTTAACTTCAATTTTGACTAATAAATAGAACTTTTATCATAGCATTTTACACAATAGTTTTTAAATGTGGGCAAGCTAACACTGCTTTTAAAATCTTCATGTTGTGCTTAAATATTTCTTACATTCAATTTCCTACTAATTGTTAAGTACAAAGCCCTCAAAATCTGTTTCTTATTAGACTTTCAAAGTTTATATATTCTCCTTAACCAGATTCAAGTTTCAGCTGAGTTGTACTGTAATTCGGGGCAAAAAAAAGGGGGGGGGAGGATAAGTGTGTTTTGAGCTTCACTTTTTTGTTTTTTAAATGATATTTTATTCATTTTAATGGGTAGATGAAAGAGAAATAACAAGAGAGGGAAGGAGAAAGAGGATACAGAAAAGGAGAGACAGAGAGAGGGAAGGGAAGGGAAGGGAAGGGAAGGGAAGGGAAGGGAAGGGAAGGGAAGGGAAAGGAAGGGAAAGGAAGGGAAAGGAAGGGAAAGGAAGGGAAGGGAAGGGAATTATTAGCAGGTATGGAATGTTTCATTGCGGATGGGTTTGTGGAGTTTTATTTTTTGTTTTTGTTTTTGGGTTTTTTTTATTATTTGCATATATTTTTAATTAGGTGTGATTGATCTTAATTAACAATTTAAGGAGCAATAAAGAGCCAAAAGAGGAAGTTACATAGTTCACTTTTGCAAGAACTTGAATCACTGTTAAGATGATCTTCTAAGTTAACATAGACATTAATTCTGTATACTATACGGAAGGGAAGGGAAGGGAAGGGAAGGGAAGGGAAGGGAAGGGAAGGGAAGGGAAGGGAAGGGAAAAAAAGAAAAAAGAAAAGGAAAAAGAGCAAAAATACAAAAGATAATAAAAAGAAGGTATAAGGAGAGAAGAAAGAAAGAGAAAGAGAGAGAGAAAACATTCATTTTCACTGTTAAGGTAGAGAAACATCAGGAAAGAATGGGGAACCTTAAATACTTGCTTATACTATAGCATACAAATAGCAGAGCTAGCAAAAAGACAACCCTGTTCATGCCCTGGAACCCTGCTTTCTTTACAGACCACAATATCTTCCCAGAGGGAGAAAAAAACCCAGAAATAATCTCTCCTGAGTAGGGAGATACAAAAGATATGTTCTGTAAAGATGTTACAGTTATGCTGATTTTCAGGGTGAATGATTGAAGTAAATTTTTGAAACAAGATGCTGCCTGAAGACCTATGATTAGAGAGAAATATGTGTCAGTAAGCCATAGCAAAAGGAAGAGAAATATCCTAAGGACTTAAAAAATCAGAATTAAAAAAATCTGTCCGAGTTGTTATCTCAGTCTTATTTTCTAGCCTTATGGCAGTTTTACTCACCAGGTACCTTCATTTACCTCCTTTTAGGTGAGACCTACATATATATTTTTAAAAAATCAAACATCAGGAAAGTAAAATAATTTCTCCAAAATTCTGTGTTGTTCCTAACAGGGAAAGAAAAAGAGCCTCTTCACCCACACGGCATTAACACACATGCATTTAACAAACCCATCTGCAGTTCCAAAATGGCAAAGAGAACGTACTTGAAAGAGATCCATGTTTGGTAAAAGTGAAATTTGAAGTCAGCATTAGTAAAAATTCTATAATTCTGCAAGAGACAGTCTCACAAAATTCCGAAACCGTAATATTTCCTTGAGCTCATTTTTCTGCCAAATTAAGCTTAGTTCTGTTTCAAATATGGCTGTTACATTACTAGATCTTGGGCCTCTGTTTCAGTATCACCAGGATAGCTGCAGCTCAGGTGTTGTCTTGCAGATACATCCAGCCTCTGGCATGAAACATATAACTAAATCATAAAAGATCAAACTCATTCAAATTAGTCCTTCTATAATGCATGGATTAGGAAGGAAATGACGGCACATCCTGAGAAAAGCAAGAAGATTTGGGGCATCTCTCTGTATCTTCTTTAGGAAATCCAAGCCAAGGAGAAATGTCTTCCAAATGGCAATAAAAAAACCCAAGATGAACAATTAAATGTCTCTCACCCTAGATCTGAAGTTAACTGACTAAATGGCCTGTTACTTTGTCAAACATAACCACAGAGCCAAATCTCACTTTACAGCCTCAAGACTTCTGCATCACACAGTATATTTGACTTAGGCCATAAGTGCTTCCACGAATATTTAAATCAGCAAGAGCATAAAACTGGGAAAAAAGTAAACAAATACTATGGGAAATCCACTGAAATGGACTGTCTGTCATTATACTTTTGTTCTATTTATTCTGTCTGTAGTTCAAACCTCATTTTTCTATGGCCTGCCTAAACAAGTTTTGGGTTGCAGCTATGACTTCCTCCACACAAGATAAAAATTTCAACTCATTATTCTTAGGAAAAAAAAAAAATAATATATTGCTTCTGCAGAGTATTGGAGCCATCTGTAAGGACAGAAAGTGTCACTGCATGTTAAAGAGCTCAAGAATCTGACCCTGAACATTTACAGAGGTATCTGATTGCTTTAGTGAGTTATTA
This sequence comes from Antrostomus carolinensis, assembly GCF_000700745.2. Classification (NCBI taxonomy): domain Eukaryota; kingdom Metazoa; phylum Chordata; class Aves; order Caprimulgiformes; family Caprimulgidae; genus Antrostomus; species Antrostomus carolinensis. Next base: position 22,732 of record NW_010293755.1, read on the forward strand.
CATTAAGGCATTGCTGAATGTGGTATGTGATATTTCAATTGCATAGAACTACAGAAATACGATAATTCAAAAAATCTTATTCAAAAAGTTAACGGAATGAACTGTGGTAGGACCACAGTCATATCCATCGTACTCTTGAAACTGAGCAGTTCCTTTTGTTTTCATTAAAGAGATAATACCCATATGACTTTGCCTGCTTCCCTGACTCAGTGAATACACCATGGGACAACTTACAAAAAGCAAAGAAAAAAACAACTGGAAACTACCTTTTAGCATGGGTGAATAGGAGAAAGTGATCATAGAATCATAGAATCATAGAAT
>NW_010293755.1:23115-41375 GCF_000700745.2 Antrostomus carolinensis
CCTTCCACTAGACCAGGTTGCTCAAAGCCTCATCCAACCTGGCCTTGAACCCTCCCAGGGAGGGGCCATCCACAACTTCCTTGGACAACCTGTTCCAGTGTCTGACCAGCCTCACAGTGAAGAACTTTGTAATATCTCATCTAAACCTCCCGTCTTTCAGTTTAAACCCATTTCCCCTTGTTTTGTCATTAATTGCCCTTATGAAAAGTCCTTCCCCAGCTTTCTTGTAGCCCCTTCAGGTATTGGAATGTATATAACAATCAATTATTTCCATGACAGAAGGGACAAACCGCAAGCTCAGATTTCCCAACAGATATGATCTACAGACCACACTTGTAGGAGATAAACTGAAGTTAACAAGAGTTTTCTGGGTAACCAGCATCTAAAAAAGGCCCTGACTTGCCTGAGTGTGGACACAGAGAAACACTGAAATGTTCCAAATTAATTGTTTTATTTAGTGTGTGCTTGTGTTTGCCTGCCTGCACCCCAGGACAACTTCACCCAAACTGGAATTTAGGGCCTCAGGGGGTTTCAGTTGAAGGTCTTTGGCTGCAGGACTGTTGGGGTGCTGTGATGCTGTGTGCCACACACAACAGCTCCAAAACTGTGAGAGCAGCATCAAATCAGGCAGGGAGTAATCACATTGAGGCAGCCACAAGAGCAGTTCCTGAGGCCTCTTGCCCTATGATTTTCAAGGTCATATGCTTGAAGTAGAGGATATGTAATTTTCCTGATGGTTTAAAATGGAAAGTTATTTGATACCTCCCTCTTCTAAAAGGGAGAAAAAAAACCTGGGAGTGGCGAAGTTGTTGAGCACAGCCTCTTCCAGTCCACAATTGGGAACAGATTCCCAGGCTCCTTTGATGGTACGAAAACTCATTGAAGAAACAGCTGTCATTTTTCCTGGGTTCACCAAAGATCACAAGTGAGATAGCAGCAGCAACAGCAGCAGGATGTAACCACAACTTCCAGAAGAGATTAATGGTAAGGGAGAGAGGAGGAAATCATCTTCTCCTCCACCAACAGTGGCTGCCATCTGGTGGCAAGACATGAGGGACAGGAGGTGCCTTCTTCAGGCTCCTGGCTCCATCTGCAAATAAGAATCCTGGATGAGACTTGCAAAGATAGGATACAGTGTCTGCCTTGCTATCTGTCTAATTTTTTTTGTGCTTTGGAACATGCCAGACCTTTCTGGGAATGTCAAGGAGCAGTGATTTCATGCTTGCTCCCCTTCATGGGCGAGATGAGGTACATGGCATGGTCCTTTGCTGTCTTGTTCCTGTCTGGTCCTAAACACTTAGGGATACCTTACATCGGCAGAGATAGGGTACAAAAGATATGAAGTGTGGTGGGAAGAATGGAAAGAAAAGAAGAAAATTTAAAAACCTCTGATATTGGGAAACTCAGTTTTCTAAGTTAGATCGGAGTTAGAACAGAAAGAAGGAGGCAGAGAGAAGGAAAAGAGGTGTTATAAGATGAGAAGAATACATTAATCAAGATGAAGAGATATCTTAAGAATCTTCCTAAAATAAACTCTTTCTCAGAAAGAACTTTCTGTAGAAATTGAACAATGGTACATAATTATGTTTATTGCTCACTGAAGGGGTGATGGGGGCAGGCGGCTGTGAAGCAAGACTGTGGTAGGTCCAATTGCTTCAAGGGTAAGTTCAGAGAAGTGGAAAAGTTACAGTTCAGTTTGTTGTCTACATAAGAGCTCTAAAAGCTATGTCTTTCAACTCCCATCTCATTCACCCTTTCCACACAACCTGAGGTTGAATTGCTCCACAGTCCCAAGGGCTCCAACTACAATGTTACATTATGCTGTAGGAAAACACAGTCTGTCATAAGTTATCATGTATTTTTAAAATGTGTATTTTGTGGTCAAAATCCTTGTTTACAATTTAAATATTTGCCCCTGAGCACCTACTGGATTTAAATAGAGTCAGCATTCATAAAATATCAGCTTTTTCCCCACTGTGAATGACCCCAAACAATGATGTCTGAGGAAATCTTCAGCCTCCAATTGTTTCTCCTCTGAGTAGCTTTAGCAATTCACAAAAGGGGATTCAGCAGTAGTGACTTACTTCTTTATTCTTCTGTCATATTTAGGAAGACTTGATGCTTGCACAAGTTCTTGTGCTTGTCTTACCAGCCTTCATATCACCACACAGCTCTTCTCGGACCCAGAGGCTTGCAGTCCTGGCAAGCAAAATGCAGACATTATACTCTGTAACAGCCTTTCTTGTGATGAGGTAAATCAACCATACTACGATGTGATTATAACACCACCTTCCAAGAATCTGCTAATGAATTGTTCCTCATCAGCTAATGATTTGCCTTGCATGGCTTTTACTTAAATTTAAAATACCTATTTTAAAAGGAGAGGTATCAAGGGATGAGGACCAAATCATGCACTAAAGACCCCAGAGATCAGAGCCAGGTGGAGAACTCAGGAATTCCTGGCTTTTGTGACTGCATTTGGTCCTTGTCTGTCTTTGCCAGCCATTCCTTCTTGTTCCTATAAAAATAAAGATGTTCCTGACAGGCTGAGAGAGTTGGGGCTGTTCAGCCTGGAGAAGAAAAGGCTCCAGGGAGACCTTATAGCTGCCTTCCAATACCTGAAGGGGTGACAAGAAAACTGGGGAGGGACTTTTCATAAGGGCAGTTAATGACAGAACAAGGGGAAATGGGTTTAAGCTGAAAGAGGGGAGGTTTAGATTAGATATTAGGAAGAAGTTCTTCACTGTGAAGGTGGTGAGACACTGGTCCAGGTTGCCCAGAGAAGCTGTGGCTGCTCCTCCCTGGAAGTGCTCAAGGCCAGGCTGGATGAGGCTTTGAGCAACCTGATCTAGTGGAAGGTGTCCCTGCTGATGGCAGGGGGGGGTTGGAACTGGATGATCTTTAAGGTCCCTTCCAACCCAAACAGTCTGTGATTCTATGATTCCTTTTGCATTTTGAAACTCCACTACAAGAAAGTTCTTAAAATGGCTCCCTTATTTCCTTTAGAGACAGAGCTAATTTTAAAGATGTTATTTTCCTTGAATCACTGAAATAACCTCTTCAAAAACACGAAGACCACAGTGATCCCTTGAAAACCCAAGAAGAGAAGCTCAGCACCAGCAGCAGCTGTGGGATGTACTCTGAGCTCAAGGGACTGCTTTTACTAAACCTTTCATTGAGCAATGGAAGATTTTGTTTTATGAGGGTAATTTACAGAAGAGAGATAAGAAAATAAAAGAGAAGACAATGATGCAAGGATGCAGGGAGTGAGGAAAAGATTACTCTTTTCCTTCTGTTTTTCAGGTGGACCTCTGTGCTCTGGGTTTCTGAAATGCCAGTGAAGTTTGGGAAAGGAAGGAGAAATCAAGCTGTTGCTGTATTCTGTATATCCACCTCTACAACGCATCTGGCAGATCTTTTTTTTTTTTTGTATTCTTAATCAGTAAGAATTTCCTCAAATTCATCTGGTGACTGATATGTTGCTTCTATCAGAATTTTCATCCCTTCTGTTAGTTTAAAACTATAAAGGATTCCTCTGTGATTATAGCAGCTTTCTTTTACTCAATATTGTGATAAGCCATGTGCCCTCCAGCGCTTGCATAACCTTTAAAGTGAAGACCACAAAACAGAGCATGGCTCAACATGGCAGTTTTATGAGATTTCTGCAGTGCATCAGCCTTACCAGGATAATGTTTTGACTGTGTGCTGCAGAATTCTGGGTTCTTCAAAAGGCAACTTGTTTTACGCAATTGAGACAGCAAGAAATTATTTTGTCTCTCTATATACGTCATACTGCGTAGGCAACGTGGACTAATACAGAGAGTTACCTTGTCAGGAAGTATTTGCAGGCAATTAAGAAAATTAAAGTAAAATCCACATATTCTTAAAATGAGTTCTGAGTCCTTTGTGCTCTTCACACATGGTTTTCCAAGCTTCTCTTTCCACATGCTGTTAACTTATTGGGAGAGGAAATGAAGCCTCTTATTGTAATATCTCTGTGTGTATGCAAGATCCTTCATTTTGTTCCCACAGTTCTGGTGAATGTATGCACAAAAGTGGCATAGTAATTTGTGCCAACTTCAATGACAACTTAGCTCCATACAAAGAAACGGTTAAATAATGAAGTCTGGGAGTAAACTCTGGCAGCAGACCAGACCTAATAATTCCACTTAGCAAGATTATCCATGCCAGCAAGGAAGGTTGACTTTCTAGTATAAACAATTAACTGTGGTGATAAAGGATCTACCACATGCTATATTACTGGCCAAGGCAAGGCGGGTGGGGGAGAAAGCATAAATGGTCAACGTCATTCAATTAATTTGTTCTCAGCAAAGCTAATTAGCTTTGTTTTGGATTTGATGGATTTGTTTGCTTTATGAGAGCAAGTAGGAAAGGGAAAAAATAATGCATTCTGTGTGTCAGCAATCAATTCTTTGCATCTTAACTCTTCTGACTTTCAAAGCAATATTTCTTTTATAATAAGTGAACCTCATCTTTAAACAAAGAAAAATCCATGCAACGTATTTAATAACTGATGTTAAGAAACAATAGCAGGCACTTTTCCATTAACATCTTGGCGAGGTAATGCGTAAACACAGAAAGATGGAGATTGCATATTGAATCTTGACATCTTAAAGAAAGCCCTTTCATGATGCTACAGTATTATGCCTCATAATTATTTAATAGAGTGAGAAGGGCTGATTCTTTTAAGAAAAAAAGGAACATTTCTTGCATTTTATGACTGTTACAATGATTTTTTATGAAGATTTAGTATCTGAGCTTCAGGATAGCTTTCTGATTTATAAACGCTCCTTAATTTTACTTGTTCCTTTTCTAATACTAGCATGTACTTTGTACTTTAGTACTTCTTAGTCTATAGAATTAATTTCAAGTCTTTTATAGCTAAGTTGAAAAAAATCTGTCTAGTTTTTTTCTGTGGAAGTTTGTCTAAAATATATAGTGAGTTGGAAATACTTTCCTTTAGAGGAGTGACTTTCTAGGAGAAATTTAGATGGGAAGATTGAAGGCCAAGGCTTCATACTTTTCTGAGTTTATGCAAGGCATGATATGACACGGCGCCTGTGATATTAGACCATCAGCCGCAGTAACCAAGAGAATTGTCTCTGTTCAGTGCTTTTTAGTAGCTGTGTTCCACAGCTACACAGGCTCTGTGCTACAGCAACACCTAATTTGGGACTCAGTCTGAGAAACTCCCCAGGCACTTCTCAGAGGTCATTAACAGGGACAAAACTGGATTAATCTACTGTTTTGCTTGGAAACTAAATCAACTTTTGCTGTAACTCTAAAAGAAAGACACATAGATGTTACACTGCTTTTAAAGAACACACCAATAGAGATGATTCCAAGTCTGTTCTCCCTGGCACCGAGCATGTTTTTCAAAAGTACAGCATATCTGGCCTTCTGGCCTTCTGTTGCCTCTACAGATGAGCTCAGCTTCACAGGAGCTCCAGTCCCGCCTTTGCCATTCCTCATGTATTTCAGCTTTGGTGAAAATATAAAGTGTGTGACTTAATTAACCAACATTTTACACATTAGGTCATCAATGGAGTTCTACTTAGAGCCAAAGATACCAAAACAGTATGTGCCTTGGAGCGGTCCAAATGTGTAATCAAATGGAAGTCTTCTGCAGATCGCCAAGCAATTAACAGGCTTAAAATATTTCCTGTAAATGGCCCTTTCTCTACTTTTCCTATCCCAAATGGTCCATGATCATCTCATCTCTGTCTGTTTTTCCCAGCAGTGGTCTCAGGCATCCCTAACCATATGATTCCTATTATAAGACTGGCACCCAGCTTATGATCCATCAACGCCTCACCTTCAGAAGGCGGTGATGGAGCAGTACAACATGCTAACACCTTTCAGACATTCCAGCAAGAAAACCAGGGGCATAAAAATAGACAACCCACCACCAACGGTGCTAACAAATTCTAATTATAATGGGGCCAGCTGTTAGAAGCCACCAGCCAAAATGCCTTTTTATGAATTCAGCTAGAAGTCAGATGACAACAGCATTTAACCCAGCTATGCCTGATGATTGTTCTCATGTGCTGGTACATTGTCACTTCCCACAGCAACCGACACATAAGGTATCAATAAAAGGAATTATTACAGCTCTTTAGATACAAGTGTGACACATTTGTTCAAAACCTTTAAAATTTCCACAATTTCTTTTCATTAGAAAGATAAATTTTCTACCTAACTCTGATGCATGGAGCACCCAGTGAAGAATATAACGTCTGACTCAAAGGTGTGGTGTTTTTAGATGTGTAAGAGAGGATTGAGATATCTGTTTTGCTTTGAAGTAAATCCCACAAGAACCACCATTATCTCATGGAAAGTTTTGAAAACACCATTTGAAAGCACTTGTGTCCAGATTACCAGTGTGCCAGAGTAAACCAGTGCAACCCCTTGAATCATTCCTGTCATTAGACTATCTCAAAACACATTTGCCAGACTGTTGAAAGAAGGTAGCGTTTCCTCTAGACACCATATGTTGTGAAGTATTATAAATATATTGCAGTGCCTAGAATCAGGATCAGATTAGTTAGCTTGTGAAACAGTAGTGTTTTGCATTCTTGTCTCATTTATTTGAGAGGTACCAAAGCCAGTGTTGAAACTGTTTTTTCGTGTATAAACATTCTAAAATAGCACATGGAGTTCATCTTCAAAGGTATGCATTTCTCCAGCACATATGTATAGACAAGGTGCCAGAATGTGGCCATGTCTCTTTCTGCCAGTCCAGCTACAATTTCCTGTTCCTAGTCTCTGCTTCTGAACTCAGGAGTGCTTGCAATTAAAGTGATCCCAGAAAAACAAGATGATGAGAGTCTGCCCTTGACTCACACTTTTCCCACAGAATTCATCCGGCAGAGCCAAATGAGAGCACCCTAAAACAGCGAACAGCTGCCTCCCCAGAAGGTCTGTACAAACCTGTGACTAATAAGCACAATCCAGTATATGCCTATGCCTAATAAGTTGCTGCTCCACCACACATCACAAAAATAGGATGTGACAGCTCGAGAGATTGCAGTGGTGAGGAACACGTCTCAGAGAGTATCTTAAGTGCTCTCTGTTTCTCTTCCTGCATTTTTATGGCAATTTGAGGTGATCTTTGCTACGATTTCATCTCCTCCAGCTGCTCAGCCCCCATGAGGGACTCATCGTTATGTAGTGTTTGCAGCAGTGCTGCTGGTTGCTGCCGCGATGATGAGATGGTGAGAGAGCCAAGACCCTTGAAGTGCAGGTGTGGAGCATGGCACGTGCACACGTGGGAGTCTTCTCCTGGGGCCAGAGAGTCTCCTTTGTAGCAAAATGTACAGCATCAGTAAGTTCCAACTGCCCTGAGCTCCTCAAGCCTTAAACAAGTGGACTCATATACAAGATTAAATAAGTGGACTCACATATAAGATTAAATAACTGTATTCACATATAAGATTAAATTAGAGAAGTGGCATACTTGTTTAAATGGTTTCCAAAAGGAGACAGTAGGTTATTAATAAAAGAAGTATTAGTCAGGACTACCTGTTTCTTAGGGTACTTGTAAACCTAAATTTCTATTCTGGTGGTTTGCAAAACTACTGCATTTTGTCGGAACAGAGAATTTATGATTTCTTTGTTTTCCTTTTAGACAATGACTTGAAAGTATATGTCTCAGAGGACAATGCTGAATAAATCAGTGTATCCACTCTGTGCCTTATTAAGCACCAGTAAATGTCACAATTTTTACCACAAGAAAAGGAAGAACATATTGCAGGGAAAAGTCTGTGCTGAAAATAGTTTTTTTTTTTTTCTTTCTGAAAACATAAACAATTTTGGACATTAATCAGACATTAATTCATGACTTATAACAGAAATATTTTGTTAAGAGTTATATTTATTGGAGATATATTAAACCATAAGGGGTTTTTTTAAATTTGTTTTGTTTTGTTTTTAGAGACAAAGATGTACAAAATATTTAGCCTGGAATACATATTTCAAATGTAAGCAACTCTCTACTGATAAAGGATTTAGCAAAAAAGTTAATCTAAGTGGGAAAGTAGAGGAAATGTAGGTTATTTTTGTAAGATACTAACTGTTTTATTTGGCTTAGATTCTTAAATTCTCCTCTGGGTAGACAGGCAAATTTTAACAATGACAAAGAAACTGGTAATCCACAACCTAGAATGTTCAGTAGAAGGCTGCTAATTCTTCACTTCATCATCTAAACTCACTGAATTACCACTTCAAATGTTATGGATACTGCTTTCTTTTTGTTCTGGTTTTGCTAAAAGGGTGAAACCACCACACTTCTGAAAATGTTTTCTTTGGAAGCCTGGTGTGTGCCTGTGTTGCTATTTCCAGGTCCAACATTCCAATGATAAAAATATAGTCAGGAATGTGAGTGGTAATTATTAATAGTTACAGTATGCTATGCCTTCCAAATGAAGAAATGATATTATTTAAATTTCTGACATCCTCAAGAAATTTCTTCCTAAAATCAGTGAGGATTTTCCATTTTCAGAGACGGTTCTCTGAAATCTGCTGAATACATAAACAAGTGGATGTTTTGCACCCTTGGAAAAATCCAAAGCTCCTTAAATAACAAGGCAAGTGAGGGGATTGTCTGCACCTGCTTTTACCTCAGGCAGATTCTGAAATGACGTCATTAAGATAGTTTTTAGGATAGGTAGGTTTAGTGGTTTTTTGGTCAAATCGGAAAGAACAAACTTCTGCTCTATGTAAGCCACACACATTTGGTTAAAAAAGAAGTAGATGTGTCCATGTAACTCTGAGGAAAAAGGGATTTAACCTGTTAAAAATTCCTAAGCACACATAAGAGGGGCTAAAAAACGTAGCCAGAAAATTAACATGTTTTTGGACTAGTTACCAATGCACTTACAGAAAAATAACAATGTGTAATATCTAAAAATATTTGCATATAACATTGCGTAGCTTCCTTATGGGCTGCATATGACTTTGACACTCAAAGGAAGGCAGGGAGTAATTAACTGTACAACACCTTCTTGTTACACTGAAGACAAGTCAACTTTTCCGATGCTGTTCCAAGTAACTGTTTTAGGTAAGCAAAGCCAAGTTTTCATCATTGTTTTGTAGTTGCCCTTTCCAGTGGCATGTATTGGAGCCTTAAGGCTGAGTAATGGTCTTGTAACTGTGTAAATACTGAGTTTCACAGATCTCAAACAGAACTGCCTTGCACCAGTGCCCCATAATTGAAAACTAAATCTATCTGGCATAGAGCTAAAACAAGATGAGGCCATTGAGGCAAAGAGTATAAAAACAAACAGACTTTGAGAGCTCCTTGCAAGAAACTTACAATAAAGTGGAGTGTTAAAGTGATGGTCAAAGGAGCCTCCTGGAGTTTAGAAAGTCCAGGTTTATCAGTACTTGTCTAAGCTGATCCAAACCTCTGGAGGTTTTGATTGTTGTCCATCATTAACAATAATGTGAATGACCCCATTTATTACCCTACTCTATAGTAGTGATAAGAAGCACTGTCCAAGAAACTGGGATGTAGCCCACAGAAAACAAACAAAACTTCTTACTGGGGAACATCTGAGAAATTTTTCCTGGAAAGCAAACTAGAAGAACAGTGGTATCTTGTTATGTTAAAGTGCAGTTTAAATACTATTCTATTCATTTCACAAACCATAAAAACGCAGCTAGATACTGTAAACTGATAAAACTCATCAGTACTACTGAGCAGCAGTGTGCTGGGTCTTGGCAATGCTCTGGCTGCTGTGCTATGCCTTTCCCTGGTAGATGGGAAACTCTTTCTCCTTAATAATCTTCAGTTAATTAGTGTCTGTTTGCAGAGCTGCAGTTCCATGAGCATAAATGTGTGGACAAAAAATTGTAACAACCTCAATTTTTCCAGCCTATATAACTCAGAATGTTGAAAAACCTAAACAATGCCCTATGATATGTTTTTTTAAAAATTATGATCTTACTCAACTGAATCTTATTTTATCTTCTGTCTTATCCGTTTCCATGTCTATTTCCATATCCCATATTTGCCTGCTTTGGAGTCTAGTGTCTCAGAGTAGGGACAGTATTAAAATAAATTAGATATTTATTAAACATTATAGTATTAAACAATGTTTATTATTAATAATAATTATAATTGGGAAAAATGCCTCAAAATATGTTGATTGCGTCAGAAAAATGTATTAAATTTTCTCAGTTGCCAAGTCTATGACCCCACCCAACAGTACCAGGCAAAGTGAAAGCCAGACTCTGAAATCTTTGCACACAGGGTGGAGAATATAAACCTAAAAGAAGTTTTACTGAAATTGAAGTGGTAGCTGAGAATAAGGTTGTTTCAAATGGAGAGAAAAAAGCACCACTTGAGGTAAGAACTGCACTTCTTAGGATTGTGAGTGCTTCCTAGGTCCTTTCCTTCTTTTGTGTCACTGCTTACAGTAAGTAATAGTACTGGTAATAATAACAAAAGGAAAGGTTCACATTCCTACTTTCAAAACAAAAAAAAATAGATGATAAAGTGATTACTTACCCTTTTTTCCCCATCCCACAGCTAGAGAACTAGATAATAAAAGCTGATTTTAGAAGCTGTGGAGAAGAAGCCTCTTGCAGCATACACTAGCTTTTATTAATGCTTTGCAATTAATCTATATGCTTTCAAGGGTCATCTGCAGCCAACATTTCAGGCAGCAATTCACAAACGTAAAGAGTCAGACCAGTCCTTCAATAACACACTCATGCAATTTAGTGATGTTGCCCTGCAAATGAAGGGCAATTCCATGAAAGAACCATTGAGAACTCTTTATTTTCTTGTTTTGTTTCCATATGAGATGCAATTTCCTCTATAAGCTACACAGTCTCTTTACAGTAATGGAAAGAGGATTTGAAGAACCATTCTGGTGAAAAATGGGTCACACATACACTGATATATGTATATACTTATCAAAATAACTGATTCACAAAAAGCCACAGTCAGTTGTGAAACCCTATAAAAGTATAATTTTGCAACTGCCACCCCAGTAAACCTTAAAATGGTACCTAACACATTGATAAAAAAAAGTAAAACGATCTCATTGCTGCTCCAAACAATGCATAAGAATATAATACTATGTTACCCAAAATTTTCAGGGAAACATTCTCAAAGACTGCTGATATTTGTTATACAGAATTAAATTTTTCCATGGATAGTTCCCCTTTGGATAAATATTAATTATATATAAAATACAAGACTAAATTATTACTGTTGATTAATACATTACATAAAATAGACATATTTCATGTATTTTTACCAATATTCATAGCTAGTGTGGAGAAAGGAAAAATATTGAAAAAAAGGTATTGAATAAATCAGCTGTCAGCTGATACTAAAGTAGGCAAGCTGATTAAAACTTAACCTTAGAGGAGTCACAAGTGATTCTTAAGTTATCGAGAAAATGGGTGATAAAAACACAGAGAAATTCAGCATGAATGACCATGAAATAATGCACATTCCTAAAAGGAGTAAAAGAATTGCTTGTGGGGTTACTGAGAATGCTTTTTAGAGGACATCAATTCAAGATATAGCAGGAGTCAGAAGGTAAATAGGAAAGAAGGAGCTGTTGGGAAAGAAACAGAGAATCAAGGAGAAGCCATTGTTAGGTTACTGAGTACTTGCAGAAGTTTCATGCATTTTTAAAAACTCACTTCACTTACTGGCTAAACTGAGAGACAGGGTCCTAAAGCAGATGGACTTTTCATCTGACCTAATATGACCATTTTTCACTCACTGTTTAAAACGACATTCCTAACTTGCAGTAGAAAAGACCACTTATTCCAAAATTTTTCCTCTTTGATGAGTAAAACTTGCTAGAGCATGCCAAAGATGATTGTAGTTTGACCTTCTGTAATAGTCCAATCACTGCACCAAGTTCAATTACTTATAACACCAAGTTCCAGTGTAAGTGCATGCATGTTTCTGTTCTGTTTTCTGCATATATTGAGAAGAAACTGCAGGAAGTAGAGATGGATTCTCGGATCTGTAACAAGGTTGATAAATAGGTAATGGTCTCTAAGCAAATACCGGCACTCACTAACAAGCATCAGTCTGTGGCTCACATTTTTCATTTGCTTGACCTGCTCCTAAATTTTTATGAGCTGATCACCATTTATGATTTCTTGAAATAAATAAAAAAATACATAAAGTCTATAATAACCATCGCAGAAAGATTTTGTCTGGATTTATTTCTGGTGATGCATGGTAAGTTACTGAGGGGTTTCTTGCTTTCCCCCAAAGTCATTTGTTTTTCATGAATCCATTTAAAACAGTCTTTCATTCATTGCTTCTGCATGTGCACTGCATTTAAAATAGATGTAACATGGAGCACTAAGAGAAGTGTTGTGACCATTTGAAATTCAATACCAGATTAAAAGACCTTTCCCACCAACTCATGACTGATTCTCATCTTTATTGTTGATGTTTCTTAAGGATTTCAGGAGAAAAAGTTAAAAAGTATGGTTATCAGTAGACTAGAATTCATCCTCGAAAATGAAAATAAAATTATAACTAAATAGAAGAGACAAAAGAACTTAGAAGAAAATTAAATGCAGCATGTTCCTAGATAATACTATAATCTATATTATCTATTTAAGCAAATTCGCAAACCTACTACAATAAAACCTAGTTTAGTATAAATTTCAGTGAGATGGTTGATAAGGATTATTATAATCTGCATTTAATAATGTTTAAATGAGATATTTCTACTTCTAATGCTGTTCGGTATGAACAGGTATATTTGTGGTTTCTGTTCTAGCCGAGTCTAAATATATTACCTTCCTGCTGTCATTACTAAGGCACCTGGAGACAACTTCGTTACGTTTTAAACAACGGTAGCAGCATCCCTCCTGTTCTAATTTTCCTCATTCTGTTCCCAGGAAATAGCTTGTGAGGTGTAGTGCTTCTGTTAGAAAAGGGAAAGTCAAAGTTATAGCTCTAACACTTAGTGAGAAAGTGTTGGGTCTTATTAAGGGCTTTGATTCATTCCACATTCATGGCCCAGTCCCTGAGAAAGCGCTGTATCTTGCATTTTGCCCTTGCCAGATGTCAGTCTGGACACACATAGCCTGAATAAATGAGAATGCAAATAGAGGAGTGCAGTCTTACAAGCAATTTTTTATGCAAGAGCCATAGAACTTCTCTCCTATAAAAAAAAAAAGAAAAAAAAAGAAGAAAAAAAAAGGTCATTTACAAACAACTTCAGGGCAGTCAAAGCTAGGACACATTAAAGTTCCCTGTAGGTCATATCCAAGACAGAAAAATACATTGTTATATGACTATTTAACAGGGCATACAATAACTTAATATATTAGCAAGACTGTTCTTTAAATCTAGTTTTAAACACAACTCAGTTGATTAAGCTTTGCAGTCATGTAGAGAGGGATTTTTTTCATTTTCAAAAAAGGGAGTGCAGAAAGGATTATTTATCTACCAGCATAACAATGAAGTCATACAGTCCAGAAACAGTAGAGATGTCTACATTCCCTGTAGACAGTAGAGATGTCACAGTCCTTCTCCTGTTGATATCCCAAGAGTGAATTTGGAGTGGCATAGAGTTCACATTTGCAGCTGAAATCATAGGTAATTGCAACACTGGTGTTAGCACTATGGTAAACACAACTTTAACTATAAGCATCTCATGATGTTTCTTGTCTCTTGCATTTTATATACAAGCCAGAGTGTGGGTTTATAATATATAACACTGAAAGGTAGACTAAAGGTAGAAGGTAAAGCAAGAGTTTAAAAGAAAGAAGCAGCTGGTATTTTAGACCATTTCAATATAGCCTTTATCAGGGGGTGGTATAAAGCAACAGACAGCACAAAGATTCAAACAGTATTCGACAGAAACCTGAGAGGGATTATAGACTTCCTCCATACCATGACATATTTCAATTTAAGACATATGGAATGAATCAGAGTAGACAGCGTGGAGCTGGAACACACAGGAAAATCAGTAATGAACCTGGAGGGTAGTCAGAGGTGCTTGAAAACATGGGGGTAGTTAGCAGTCAACTCAACTGCTTTTCAGATAGGATCAAGTGGGTACTGGGCAGACCCAAGGAGAACTGCCAAAAAACCAACCAGTATTAGTTTGCAGGCCACACAGTCATTTTAGTTATGGTCATAATTTTTTTACATCCATCTGCCTCCTCCTTGGAGTAACACATGTTGTAGCATAAGGGTATTGGCATGAGCAACAAGCATATAAAGAAGTCAGTCTTTGCATTTGATCCCTACATTGGGTATTTGTGGAACCCTTGTAGCCTAACCCTGACACCATCTGGCTATGGCTGCATGATAGTCAGCACTGAAAACCTTTAATGACTTACTGTGGGCTTGTAACTTAGCAATATCAATGTAGAAATGTAGGTGGTTGTACGTTATTGTCGTAAACAGGGCAACGTAATTTTGTGAATGGAAAGAAAGGAATTGGAAAAATAATATCTAAATAAAATACACGTGTTATCTCTCTCTTCTGACAGATTCAGGATGCCACCAGGTTTGCGTCTGAGTTCAGACTTCTCCGTGTCCTTCTGGTTTAGGTTCGGAGTATGAAGAGATAGGGGTTTCTCTAACAGACTCCAAGAGAAACGCAGCATCCATACATGGAAAATGTGCTGCCCATAACTTAGCAGAGGTTCACAGTTACCACAAGCACTGCTTTTAAGAGGAAAGGGCAGAAGAAAGGTCAGGTTAATAACTTTTTTTCTAAGTATATTATCATTTTTTTTTTCCCCAGCATAGCTCATTTCCATGTGCACCCATCAGTGTATACTTCTTTAGAATTGTAGGATCATTTTGGTTGGAAAAGACCTTTAAGATCACCAAGTCCAACCAAAAACCTAACACTGCCAAGGCCACCACTAAACCGTGTCCCTGAGCTCTATAACTACATATTTCTAAATACTTCCAGGAATGGTGACTCCAACACTTCCCTGGGCAGCCTGTTCCAGTGCTTGATAATCCTTTCAGTGAAGAAATTTTTCTTAATCATGCAATCATCTCACCAAGTAACAACAGAAACTTGCTGGGTAAAGCAAGCAACAGAAGACTGGGTAAACAGACCTCAGTTGTGGGTAAAATTAACAAATTTTTCTCCCCATTTCTTAACGCTTGGATCTAACAACAAACTGGAATACTAATAACCAGACTTTGAGGAGAGCTGAGGTAGTTCCTCAGGGTATAGCTGTAATACCTTTTCTTTACATCTCAGTGCAGAAAACTCTGTTCTGAAATATTTTCTGCAATGAAAAAGTAATTAACTCGTCTCTATCATTTGTATAACGTAGGAAGAGATATTTCATTAGAATTTGTATATATTTTTAAAGAAATCTCCTATACAGCAAAAATATCCATGGTAAGAAAAAGTTTCACTTGCTTCCCCCATTGTATTCCTGTTCTTCCCTATCAGTGTTAGTATGAACTACAACTTTCAGAAATTATTCTCTCCTACAAATGTTCAAATACATTCCTTAACTCATCTCCTATTGTTTGGGTTTTTTTTTTTCCTTTCTCAGCTGTATTTTGTGGCCTCAAGACTCACAAACCCAAATTCAATCAGAACAGACTGCACATAAAAACAGCTGATATTTTATTTGCAACATAACCGGTAATTTCATTTTCCTTTGAATTACTGCCATATTGTTATAATCTGATTGAAACAGAAAGGGAATATTTAAGCATTAATAAAATAAATATCATAAGATGAATCAGCAAGAGATTTGGTTGGGATTTTTTTATACTATAAAGTTACAAACTGTAGAACAAAAATTAATGAATAGTGTAGAGCTCCTACAGACATGTCACAGCAAAACCATAATATTTTTGCTGATTTCAACTCAAATGGCAATGAAAATATTTCTTATTTTGAGTAGTAATACTTTTTAGGATATGAATTACTAAGGTTTACATGAGATTTACCTCTCTTATATTTTCAAATGTTCTTTTTCTCCTGGCTAAGGAACAGCAAGATTTTAATAACAATTTATTCCAGCTTGTGATGCTTTACCAGTTCCTTACACTATCTGGGAATCAATCGCTGTTTCAAAGAGAGGATTCCAATTAGCTGTTTTAGTTCTGGTTGGAGACTGTGGTTGCCTAGGGGGAAAGTATCACTAAGAGACCCCCTTCAGCATTCAGGGTCTTTATTTTCAACCTTTTAGTACAGAAACTAGTGTCACTCAATCTAATCCATGCTGTGCCCCGGCTGAAACCCTAATGTTTGTAACTAAGATACAACAGCAACAACAAATTTATTTTGATCTTTTAAAAGTTTTGGGAAAGCAGTAGGCTGGCTAAACTGTCAGATGAATCAGAAAATGAGTGTTACATCAGTTTTCACCATGACCCAAATTCAGCTGTTTAGAGCATGAAATATACCTTATGTGAATGTTGATATACCAACATAAGATACCTCACTAAAGTCAGGGCTACACATACTAGGAGAAGCTGTGCAAACCTCATTATCTCTTTCAATTTTCAAAATCATATTACAATCAAAATTTCAAAACATTTTTCAAAATGTCTGCCACAGTACCATCCTATAATGAGCTAAACCATCCAAATGACAAAAATAGTGTACCCAATTGACAAATGAATTATACATACCTTTTTTTTCCCTGGAAACATACACAAATTAGTGGTGGTATCTTTTGAATATTTTTTTTTTCTGTTTTTCTTGGTGTTACACTTGAGCTAAATTTGTAAGATGTCACTGGAAGTCTACAGACATCATAAAGTACAGTCCTAAGCTCTGTTGAAATAATGATCTAGCAGCCCCTAAATTAATTCTGTGCTAAAAATTGTGGTAATTGCTACGGTTATAGAAACACAATCTTTATAAATGTATCTCTTTACTCTCTACATATATACCAGGTGACAGAAAAGTGCGTTTTCACTAGCATCAAAACAGTTTCTTTTAAGTTCTAGGTATATAGATCATTGTCCCTCCGCACAAAGAAGTCTACTTAAAGCAAGGAGAAGGCATTTGGAATAGCATTTTAGCAGCAGCTGCACCTTCTCCTCAAAAGAATACCAAAATCTCCATGATAAACCGACTTGGTTGTGGTCTTTCAAGTAAGTCCTTAAGGTAAATGTAATAAATCCTGGGCTTTGCCTTCCTTTAAAATACTATAAGATGCCATAGTTATATCATTTTTTCCCTGTTATCCTGTTTTGTTTGATTTTTATCAAGCTAAAATTATACGTAAATACACATTTACATACATATATATACATATATGTACATACACTGCAACAGTCCCTCCTACTTCATTCTAACACCTGAAGAGCCACAGCTTAAAAGCCAGGCTCCCACCCCAGGATATTCCAGAGCTCCCTGCTGGGACATGTAATTCTGGGAAACCATGGATACAACTGTTTCCAGTCTGATAATGAGATTAAAAGACTACCACAAAAATATTTTCTCAAAAAATGTCCTAAGAATACAAAAAATGATGGTATTTAAGATTATTCTTATTTCCTTGAGCGCCAATCACAGAGGGAGAACTTGCTTATATTTTAAACTACAGTTATCTTTGGGAACATCTGTCCAGTGTACTGGCATGCATGGTTATGGTATATTACTCCATAAACCTCCTTCCTTCATCACATGTGTTAACACTTACTAGTCCAGAAAACAAGAATGCAAATAGGAGATGGAACAAAGACCATTGTTTCTAAGAGATTTTGTATGCAAACAACAGAGTTGTACTGAAACAGACCCAGCAAAGGCACATGGGAGTTATATTCAATTTAGTTTGAGAATACGTACAACTGGCCCTACTACTCAGATCATACTGAACACAAATAAAAACTTATTAAAGCTAGACTATTCCTACAACTATAGTGTCTGTGAGATTTCCAATGTGCAGGATGCAACACTGAATGTGTCTACCCTGTTCACTCACAATCAGGATCATAAATGAGCCATAAGGGAAAGACTAGGATCAATGGAAGGATTTTATTAAAATGCTACTATTTGTATTAATAATGACAAACCTGCAGATATAGTTCATAGATAATGGTCACATCATGAAAGAGGAATAAATTACATACAAAACTGGGGTTCACTTGCAAATTTTTTTTCTTAATGTATTTTTCATGTGTATTGTGATAAATGTGGAGTTTTTCCAATAGCATGTTTGGGAAGTAGGTATTAATATTCTGAATGCCTCAGACCTGACGCCTGTTGAGGCATAATATCCTAATTGAAATTCAAGGTCTTGTG
>NW_010293755.1:41388-76790 GCF_000700745.2 Antrostomus carolinensis
CAGATATCTTCACACTACAACAAGTATTAATACATTATTCTACTTAGATTATAAAACAAGTGAGAAATACATTATACAACTTTGATATATTTTGGATTTTTAAAGCTGACTGTTTTAGAAGGTTATTTAACCTTGTGAAATATACTACTTAAGATATTAAACCTCCATTATTCACGACAAAGTAAATGGACTGCAGCCACAGGATCACTCCACAGTGCATCATGCGATCTCAAATGTATCACATAGATCCTAGGTCCACAACAAACTGAGACGTCTAGATATACATAAATGCAGAAGGATCCTACAATTAATCAAAGACAGAAACCTCCCCCCAGGAAACCAAAACAACGAAAAAAATAAATTCCTAATAAGAAAGGACAAGATCCCCAAGACCATAATGAAGAGCTACTCAGCCAAAAGAAAAGTCTAAAAACTTACTATTAGGAGCCAAGTTTCTAGAACAATTGATATGGCATCACACAAAGATGAGGGATATGGAGAAAAATTTACTTCATTGCACCTTTATCTTATAAACTCACTTTTTCACATGACAGCTTATGCCATATTAGGATTTATCATCCTTTTTCAAGCAATACTTCTGACTTGTTTCCCTGGACAAAAAGACACACTCTGTAAAAAAGGGACATTCCCAGAAATCACTGTCAGGCATGTGAGTCTGCAAGGAACCGTGACCTCACTTGTGAACAAGAATGAAACTTCTGTCAGTGTTACTTAAGGAAGCAGATGGGAGGGCAACAACTAGGGGGAAAAAAAAAAAAAAAAAAAAAAAAAAAAAGAAAGGATGGATTCACTTTATATCATTCACATTATATGAAGAGATCATATAATGCTTTCAGACAGATTTCCAGACAGTGATGCATATGCTCAGCTATTTACAAAGAATGAGTTGATTTTTAACAAAAATGACAGTAGCATGAAGTTTAGATATGCCAGGAAAGGGTTAGATATTTTTTGGATTTTATTTTTTTTTTTTTTTCTGCTTGCAAGGAACTGGCAAACCATTTATTCACAGATACCTTCTGAGGCTATTCTGCATCCTCAGCTTCAAGAACCCCAAACAGATCTACATGACCTAGTGGTATTGTTTTCCCACTTCCTACCCACCATATGAAATCCAGATCTCCTGTGATAAGGTGTTGGATCCAGGTTTCCCTGGAAGCAGGGGTAAAACAAAGTCTGATCTCAGCGTTCCGTTTGGTTGGAGGACTCCATGAGAAGCAGACACATTCTGCTTCTTATGGAATCCTCCATAAGGAGGACACAAGACTGCAAGAAGTAGTGTTAGGGACAAAAACCTGCTGTGGAAGAGGGGAAAAGGTTGAGAAAGGACACATCCATTGTATATTTGTATATAAATGTATGTTTATGCGATATCCATGGACTTATATGAATAGAGAACAGCAAATGCCAGTGTCTTAGCTTTGAGTGCCATATCACCCCTCTTTGAGAGTCCTGTTTTATCCAGGGGTGCAGGCAGGAGCTGCTGCTGCACTCATTCCCTTTCCCCAAGGCCAACGGTGAACCAGACCAAGCTCTCTGCGCTTCTTGATCACACTGAGACTACCTGTTCTCAGCAGACCAGGCAGCCCCTCAGACCTTCTTATTGCTCCCATGGGTGCCTCAGTTTCTTGCAGATTCATCTTCCTTTGATGACAGAATCTGGCATGTCGTTTTGCACAAGAACAGGGCTGACTCTGCTGTCCTCCCTGTGTTGCTACTGACATTAAAAACCAAAGCGACAATAAAGGGAGCCAGCTGCCAGCTGCCAGTGGGAAAAAACAAGGGGAATTATCTAGAAGGATAAACAGATTATTTGTACAAAAACACAGTTTTGACTGTGCAGAAAATTAGAGAAAAATAATTAAAGGAACATTTTCTTTTTGGCGTGGCAGTCCATTACGATGACTTTGGCCCAAACACATGAGCTAACGGGAGCAGCCAGGCAGAGGGAAGGGACACGGTCCTGTTTATGGCACATGCAGACAACATTCAGTTGGTGAGTTTCACCAGCTGACAGAGAAACTATTCTGGATATCCACAGCACAGAAAACGGCCAAGGTAATTCGGCCAGCTGCCAGGTGGGGTCTGTCCCACACAGGTACACATCTCCACACATAAACAACCTTTTCATGTGGTTTGTTTGCAGGAGACAGTGAGTCACGCTGGGAGCGCGCTGCCCGCTTCCACTAGCAACGCCAGCAACAGTGCTTGCTGTTGCCATGGTTTTCACTATTTCACTACAACATTTGCTCATGAAAGATGTACGTAATCTGAATTGGGGTGAAAAAGGCCTTGCATTGTTTCCTGAGACTTACCTTTCTCTTGGACAAAATTCATGGCTATTATTTTTGGATTACAGCAGGAAACTCCTGTCTAATTCAAAACAGCGTCACGTATTGGCATATGTCTCCCCTCACCTCTGCCTGTGCCAAAATGTCAGCTTTGCTTAGGATACGTGTCCTCTTGTGACTACAAAGAAAGCTGTGTCCTCCTTGGTACAATTTATCATACAGGGTTCAGTGATGCAGTATGCCAAGCAAGGAGGAAGAACATGAAACCTTATCACCACAGTGTTTATTGACCAGTCATCCTGCTTTGTACTCATTTCCTCCCCTTAATTCCCTGCAAGTATACATTGGCTCAAAATCAAAAGGAATGCAATAGTTAAAAAAAATTATATGCTCTGGGATGAATGTATTATTCCATATATGCTGATGGTGCAATTATTTCTCTCCTGTGATAACTAAAAACGTTTGTTAGTAAAATTTGTTCCAGAAAAGCAGAGCATTATTCCATTATGCTGTTTGAATCCTAACAAATTAGCCTTGTTTTTCCTTTGGAAAAATCAAGTTTTGTATCTGAGAATCATCCCGAGAACCACTGTTTACACACATTAAAGGGGGGGGGGAGGTGGGGGTGGTACACAAACAAAATAATAAAAATATTTGGTTTTGACAGTCCTACTCAGCCAAGAAAGAAGCAGAAAAGGCAGAAAAGGATCACAGCCAGAACATGCTGTACCCAGCTCTTGCTAGATGATGATTCCCTACTATAAAATTAACCCATCTGACCTAATGCTCTACCTCAGCCCTACAACATAAGCCTGGAACCAGAGACGATGCTGGTATAAAGCCAATTAACTCCATCACTCAGCAGCACAGCAAGACACGCAGCAAAGAGTGATCACTTCTTTGTGTATTACAGTGTGTGATCCCCGCAGAAGCAGTAAGAGAGGGGAGAACAATAATGCCCTTCTCAATCCTGTTTCACCTGTTCCCCTTTTCTTTAACACCTAACCCACCCAGCACTGCATGTTCTCCTGCTCAGCGCTCAGCAGGGCAGCAACTCCCTGACATAAATCCTGTGCATGGGGTCAGAACCTGTCCTGCAGTTGTGGTGGAGAGCAGCTCCTTGCCACTGGTCCTCTTTTGTCCCTCAGGAGCTTGGACGTGGCAGAGCAGATGAAGCAGGGCAGTGCCACCAGCACATTTGGATGAAGTGGCCTTGTCTCATGATTGCCCTCCAAGTGATAAAATCCTAAGCCAGTCTTGCATAAGGACAGATAGAAGAAAACAAGGGGGGAAAAAAGGGTAAGTAAAGGTAAAACAAAGCCTTTTCTTAAGACTTCATGGAACTCACTTATCTAGGGCACAGTCTGGCCCTGAAGTTATGTCGACCTTTCATCAGACAAGCTGACAAGCTTTGCATTATTCCCAGTTTATGTCTTTTTTTTGGATTCAGTGCAACCCTGAGGTAAAATTACATACTGCTCCTTTTGTTATGTACCTTTTCCCAAGACAGAGCACAGGACCTCCGATAACTGCAACATCAGGAAATACACATTTTGCTGATTTGCCTTTGCTTGAAAATATTCTCACAGCTACTCTACACAGAGGAAGAAGGAGGTGGTGATGATTCAGTGAGAGGCCAAAGAGTAAGAGAAGAAAATCTCCCGGGGAAGAAAGAAACTAATGAACAAAAGACAGGAACAGAAAGAAGACTGTTATGCCACAAATATAAAATGTATAGTCACATAAGCTCATAGGAAAGAAAATGAGAGCTGACATCCTACAATGCTAGATTGATTAGGGAGGACTTGGATGACGACCAAGGTCTGGGAATGGCATGGGAAATCATTTCAAAGGAGAAAGAACCTCACACTCTGCTACGGGGGACGGCAGCAGTACAATAACACACGAAGAGGATGTTGGAGAGCTGCCATGGACCCTGGGCTGAGGGGAAGCAAAAACATATGACAATGTGTGTGGTTATAATGGATACCTGCAAGGCTTGCAACAGTGATGTGAAGGATTTGGACCTTCAACCACCTGAAAAGTACCAAATTTGAGGGACCAAGTGTTTGCCCATCTGCCCCCTCCATGTTCCCATACCTCCTAGAGACTTTCT
Organism: Antrostomus carolinensis; assembly: GCF_000700745.2. Taxonomy (NCBI): domain Eukaryota; kingdom Metazoa; phylum Chordata; class Aves; order Caprimulgiformes; family Caprimulgidae; genus Antrostomus; species Antrostomus carolinensis. The sequence goes on from NW_010293755.1 coordinate 45,817, forward strand.
ACAGCACCCACAAAATATCAGTGTAACAGTGAGATAGATATTACCACACTCCTGAATATTTTTTTTTATTTGTCCATTTTCTCCTTCTAGCTAAGGGCTGACATTACCTTTACTCTTTCTTTGATGTTACAGACACAATGATAAAATATCCTTTAATGGTAACTATAGTGGTACTTCACATACTTCTCTGCATGCACACAGCATCAGTGTAAATCAGTACACTGATATCACATATTCACAACATTTCTCTGCTAATAAGGTGAAGCTACCTTTGAAGAGTTTTGTCCCATGAAAATAAAGGAGAGTATTGTCTTTGAGCAAGAGTGGAGTGAGATTTCTACCTGAATCTTTATTGAATTACAAATTCTATAATGCCTAAGTTAAACATGAGCTTAACACACTCCATTTCAAGCAAGAGAGAAGCAAGACTGAATTGTGAGTAGAAATATCCCCATTACTAGTAGTCATATTGAGAGTTCAGAGTATGTTATACCTCTACAGATTGGAAAACACTTCAGGAGGAGCTTGTGCCAGCTTGTCTGTACAACACAGCCATATGTTGGCACACTTCAGTAAAGAAGTAGTAAACACTATGTGGGATCAAAGCTTTCCCCCAAGTGCCTCAACGACACGCACATGGAGCAGACGTGTTGACCCCCACTCAGACAGCAAATGTAGGTTTTCTGAACATATCTTCCAACCATGACTCAGTTTTTTACTTCTTCAGAAGCTGAGAATAATTGCAAAACAATAGGGATAAGGGTAAAATGTCTGCTGTTACTATAAGAAAAACCATTTTTACATCTAGATTATTGGGTTTTTTCTAACAAAAGGAAACATGCAATGAGATGCTGAGAAGATAATGTGAGTAGCCTCAAGGTTTAGTTCAGGAAGCATTATAATTTGAACATAAAGAGGATGCAAATACCTGTTGCCCTTCTAATCTTGATAGAAGAGGTATGAACTGCAAAAAGACTTACTGTGATATCTTTACTCCCAAATCCCCCTCCAAACCCAGACCCTTACAAACACTAAACACTAATTGTGTTTATGATGGCTGAATCGTGTTAAAATAGGAGAATAATCTGGAAGAGAGAAAGATAGGTAGCCGAATAGACTTGAAATTCAACATCCAGCAAATTTTGTTTAAGTTATCTGGAACCAGAAAAATTTTGGAAAGTACCAGTCACATGAAAAAAACCTGTGCTAGTTAAAACCCTGCATCTGTCAGTGCTTTAGAATATGATAATTTATTCAGGTTTATTTTCCTGGGGGGAAATATATCTGGGGAGAACACTGATAAATCACTTCTCTAACTATTAATTGCAACTTCAAAATGAATCTCATTTGGCCTTGCAGAAACCTTCTTATACTTGCTTTCCATTCAATGTCTGGTTTTTATTTATCTTAATTTGATTAAAATGTAGCCATTCAAAACTCAGAGTTTCTGTAAAGACTGTCACCATCAATCAGTCTGGGGGTATATTCACTAAAGAAATAATATTTGTCATGTATATTTTCTCTTTCTGTCAAATCCTGTTTGGCAGTGGTTGAAGAAATATTGTATATTTGAAAGACTGCACTAAAATCTTCCTTCTTTGAACAGTTATGAGGTGGTAGACACAAGGCTGGCCTGGGGGAGATGGGATGGTCCTGCACAGATTTCTGAAGAGAAAGAGACTAGAAGTTCATAAACATGACAAAGACCCTAGGGTTAATATTATTTGATGGGTTCAGTACAAAAATCTGGGTTAAACTAGTTTTCATCTTTGATTAACAGCTTATTTTGCTGCAGGGTCCTTATGCTGGTCACAACTCAGTCTGCTGGTGTGCTCCTCTGCAGAGGTCTCAGCTCCATACCTGTATGGTCCAACACTCGGGCCTGAGCGCGGATGCGGCCGCGTGGAAATTTGGGGCAGGCTGGATCATGACCTTTTACTCCTCACATTTCTGCTTTTCACAGAAACAGCCTCCCGAGTGCAACACAGTGTCTGGAGTCTTTATGGGACTGTTGCACTTTGGAAAGCGCAGTTCATGAAAGCGTTTAAGAAACAAACTTTGTTCCTATATTTTTACTAGGAGAAGGGAAACAGCCCAAACTGTGGTGTGTGTTATGAGCTCCGCGTGAGCAGAGTTAACCACACAGGACAATAAGCAAATTGCGTCGCCTTTATGGCTTCCAGGAATCATCTGGGCTATCTCCTGCCAGCATCCCAAGGGCTTCCTTAACCTGGAGAAACCCGTGATGAACAGAGGCAGTTAGTCAGGAGCAAATCATAGACCTAGTCATTCTTTGGCCTACTTTTTCATTCAGACAAATTTTAAATGTTAAATAAATACTGAAGGAATCACTTGTCACCACAAATTATTCCTTTGAATGTTTACGGTTTGTGCCAGCTTCCCTGGGGTCCTTCCCATTTAGAAACAGCTTTAACAAGCAATCCCATAAAACATTGACCATTATTCCCCAAGAAGTTGTGCCTAGTGACTTGTAACACAGAAATATGTTTCCAATTTTGCTTTAAAACATGTTAGAAAGGAGTCCTCAGTATTTTTTACATTAACATTTAGTGCCATGTGGAAATGGCAATTATAAATTGCCAGAAGCTGTACTTATAGCCTTTATTTTTGTTTAACTGTTTAGATGGTGCTTCTCTGTACCCTTTCCCCCACAGGCCTGGGAGAGCGATTTGTTTGCTGCTTGTCTCAGCAGTCCTCACCCGGGATGGGGACAGTGATTACTTGAATGCACAATCATATCATTGTTCTGTCCCTCTTTCTCCATTACAGACACAGACCAAGAGTGTAGCTGCGGGGACACGTGCGAGAGCTGCTCGTGATGCACCAAGGCGTTGGGTTTCAAGGGGGAGCTGAAGGACGGGTGGCCCAACAGCGCTCCTGTTCCAGGCGAGTAGAGGACTTCAGAAGGGGTGTGAAGCCTGACATGGGGACCACCAGACGGTGCCACTGCAGACGGTGGTGACAATTTGCTTTTTTTCCTCCTAACAGCCTATGTTTGGAAAAAAAAACCCAGTATTTCTGGTTTATTTGCATTTGCAGATGAAATATACCAACTTAACCTTCCTCTGACCATCCTTCTTCTGTCCATAAGGCTATAATGCATTTATGTTATCAAAGAACTCAGTCTTTCTCTGGTGTTGTCTCCCTGTGCCCTGGTTCCCCTTTAGACAATACTTAGCTGTAGGTGCCTGTCCTTTCTTGAAAAAGCAAGCTAGTGGGCTTTAAAGGCTGAGTTGAGTTGTCTTATTTTGGCCTGGGTCCCAATGGGCCTCAGCCTGTTTTAGATTGGAGTTTGGTGAGAGGTGCTGTGAGAGATGAAGGCCAACTGCAATGGAGATGCAGCTGGTGACAGCAGACTCAACTGAATATCAACAGAAAGGCATGAGCACAAGGTCCAAAAAAAAAAATCTACCCTAAACATTGTATTTTCATCCTGCAGAACTAGAGGAGTGCAACCAGTACAATATTTTTTTGCACAGAGAAACAGGATCAGCTACTCTCATTTTCCACAGTAATAGGTGCTCCATGCAAGAACCTATACTAGCAAAGGGAAATGATTGTGCCATATTGTAATAAAAATTTCAGGTAAAAGGATTAACTTCAGGAAACAACAAAGGCCCTGAAGTAATAATTCATGAAAATAGTTTAATTAAAAATTAATGATGGGGCAAGGCAGGACCAAGAACAGTGACTGAGGGGATCTGAAGGAACTTAAATGGGTTTGAGAAAAATACATCAAGCTGCAACCGGACCTCTGAGAAAGAGGGAAGCCATGAGATCCCAGGCAGGTAATGCCATTCCTAAGTGCTGTGATACATCAACTTCTGCGAAAGGCTTGTGGGACAAAATTAAGCCCACTAGCAGGATGCTGGAGTCTGTGGCTATGCTCATATCAGCAAGTTGTGAGGAGCAGCAGAAGTGCATCTACAGGGAAAAACAGGTGATGCTCATGATCCAATATCTCCACTGTACACATTTATGGGGTTTTAAATTACTGTTATTTCAGACAAGCTCCAGTGTGGTCTTGTGGACTGGTTACAAACCACTTGTTTGTGACTGGGGTGCAGTAAAGGTACTTCTGGAGCACATCTGTCCACCCAGTTTTATCCTAGAGTAATTCCATTCATGCACACCTTGTGGTGTGTGCACCTTTCCTTGGAGCAGATCAAAGTGCAGAATCGGGTGATGGTTGGGAATTTCTCTTCAAAAGAACACTCCCCATCTGAGCTGGCACATTGATGTACGATGGAGCAACTGCTTCAGGAAGACCCTCTGAGCTGTTAAGTGTGTATATTTTACTAAAGAGAAGATGCAGGAGTTCTTTAGTTAATATAGTAAATCTCTGCTCACTCAAATAGACCCTTCCACTTCAATTGAGGTACTTGTGTGAATTAAATATTCATCTACGAACACATCCGTTGCTGACTTTACCCTATCAAGTCATGCTGTCTGGCTGTTTATGCAGGAATTTGTTTAAAAGGGACACAAGATGGCTATTGAAGATTTGTTTAGACTGCTTTTGCAATCAGAACTGGGTTTAGTTTTAGGAATTATCAGCCTGTCCCTTAAAATTCTTCCTACTTAGCTTGGGAGTTAATTCTCCAAGGCACTGGTCGCTCTGGCCCTTCTCCAGCAAAGCACTCAGGCTGCTGGTTGATTTTTAAGCCTGTGAATGATACTTCTATGCTCAGCAGACTCCTTGGGCTCTCACTGAGCACACACTCCAGGGTGAGTGACTCGTGTTTGCAGGATGGGTCTCAAAATCTCTGAGGGCAAAGTTATTTGAGAATTTAGTAAGCACCAAAAAAAATTTTGCTGTGACATTTTTCAAGTATTGTAAAAATCCTGTTAACCACTCACTAGTGTGCTATATTTGTGTTATCTCAGAGAGGATACATTTCTCACTTACTGGAACTTTAACAGCTAATAAAAATAGAACTTCTGAACTTTCAAGGACCCTTTGAATAGTGTAGCTGTACGATGTGTCTGCACCACAGCAGAGGTGAAAGGGTTTTTAAAGGTCTGTGTGGCACATAGCATTGCTTGTTGCAAGCAATAGCCAAGAGTGGTTATTGCATCCCTCAAACAAAACTAAATAGGCAATTACTGGAAATGCAGGCAGTGAAAATCCATTCAGACTCACTCAACACATGCTGATCTCAGATGAAGCCGATGCTAAACAATACAGATATAACCTTTCCCCTAGGGAAGTCAATGGCAAAACTCCCCATGACTTTGTCAGAGTCAAGATTTCATCCAAAGACTGAACCTCCCAGCTGTGTTTTGTAGGGAGCCTCTACTGACTTCTGCAGGGCCATTTACAGCAGTGATGCTTGCGGGGGACTCAGAAGTTGTTCTGAACCAAAATAACGAACTATTGTTTAGGATGTTTTTCCTGACATAAAATACATTGTTTTAGAAAGACAGAGATGTTCAGAGATCCCCTTCCCCTGATCCAAGAGACCTGCACCAAGCTTCAAAGAGCACCATGCTTCCAGATGGATATCACACTGGGATAAGGAATAACTGCGAATAAACCAGAGTTAAGATAAGAATTAGTATTTTACTGTGATGGAAGCAATAAGAGGATATCTCTGTGCTGAGGGTGGGTTTGCTAGAGTTTTGGAAGCAGTCGTTTCCTCTAAGCTGCAAACAGCATGTACGATATCACCAGGTTGGGCTGGCTTGCAGTCTCAGTGGTGTGTCTCAGAGGATGAGAGCTAAGCAGAGCTCAGTCCTTTCTCAGAGTTTATAAATGGCTGGCAAGGCCACCTTGCCAGAATAAATTATAGCTATCTCTCAATACAGTCTGAGCTGGATTAACTACGTTTGTGATTATCACTTCAGGAAAATAATTTTAAAAAACCCAACCAAACAAAAAAACCCTGCGACTGTGTAAAATAAAACCTTTTTTATTTAAGTTGCTGGCACGCACAGTCCAAACAATTTCAAAGGTTTACAGCTGTTTCAGTCTGAGTAAAATGATGCTGTAGGGTCTGGCTATATAAGTGCTGCTGCTCCAGTGAGCAATCTGTACTCACACAGAAGATTCCTTCTGTATCAGGAGTATATCCATGTTCACAAGGGCTCCCTCCTCAGAGGAACTTTAAACTGGAAGGATAAGGTTCTTATTTTGCTATGGTTGTGTTTGCTCTTCTTTCAGGGAAGGAGGGGGGGGGAAGTCTTTTTATGCTTTGGAAATCTGAACCTGAGTGTGAAAAGTGAGTTTTTGCCTGCTAAGGGCATTTGAATTTTTCTGAGGTTGTTACTGAAGTTCAAAGCAGATAAGGGCTCTATCTGGGACTGCAAGCCACTGTAATGCAACACTTATCCAATTTGCAAGGATGTTAGTAGCTTCAAAGTTCCCTCTAAAGGAAAACAGCTTCACAGGCTTGCCCAGCCAGGAGTAGATTATTCTGTAATAAAGGTGAGACAGAGAAACGCTGGTAAGAGGCTCAACTTACTTTCTTGGCTGCTATTACATCTTCCCTCCAAATTACAATAAAATAAACTGCACTGTAGTTGTAGAGTTAGGGAGCCAAAGACTAAAAATAGAAATAAAGAAGTTTGGTTTAATAAATGACCAAGGAAACATATTTTACCAACAAGTGAAATACATATAATATAGGGCTTTGGGGTTTTTTTATTTTATTTCTGAAATGTTTTTTATTCCTATATGCTGGTTCTGCCTTTCTGTGTAACCAACCCTTTTGTAATACATCTGACTGAAAAGATCAGGAAGAAGAATCTATAGATTGATTAAAACACTTTTTATTTATTGAGAAATGTTGCCTATATACAGATATATTTTGCAGATGATTTATGTGGGTGAAAGTAGCAGGGACTTTGCAAACATTCTTTATAAAAAAAAATAATTTCTTACAAAATACATTTTTTTTAAAAAGCGTGATGACTGAGACATTGAATGTTTCTGACCCAGCTTTCAAATGATGCAATACAGTGGATAAGTGTGTGTACAGTGCAAGGAAGAGTATGGCTAAGTGATGTAGCACAATGCTGCATGGAGGTATCCAACTCAGTTCATTTAAAACTAGCTTTAATACTTAAAGCCAAATAGTCTTATGATCTGCCTGGATGTTCATCTTGGATACTGGAACCTTGCTTCTTAATGCTGCTAACTGATAGAATGCCACATGAATTTAATGTGTGAACTAGTGCAAAGAGAACAGTCAGTGACCAACAATACATGAAATGTCATTTACACTTTTTTTCCTCATGATGTAAATTATTAATGTCCATTCCAGCCACCTGAAAAAATAGCATGCTTGCCAGTCATGGAACCTTTTTTCTTTTTTTAAATCATATCAGAATAAAATGGGAAATTCCCAGAAATCTGTGCAGCTAATAATGTCTACAATTTTTATTCTTTTTTTCCACTGAGCAATGTAAACCAACGTCCTTGGTAGTTATTAAGTGAGGAAGTGATCTCATTCCTACGCAACTAAAAGAGTATTCAAATTTAAATTTGAGTTTGAAAGATCCACTTTCGTCTCCCTACTTCGAAATGGGCAGCAAGCCAGCCTGGCTGCAGACCAAGAAATCAGTGTTTCTCTGCACAGACAACTCCAGAAAGGACCATTCAGCAACAAGTTTTCAGAAATCAATCAGTGAAATAATAGACAATAAGAAGATAAAGTGCTTCTAATATGATGTTCATATCATGATTGCTCAGTGAGATAGCACTCTTATGTGTGGCTCAGACAAAGTACAGGCTCAGACAAAGTCTGAACAAACTCAAAAGTTAAGGTACCTTTCAAGCATTTGACATGCTCACAGTGCTCCTGGATGAGGAGATGGTGCTGGTAGTCAGCATGCAGCAATCCCTGCAAATTTGCACCATATCTGGGTTTTGCATACAAATGACAAATGATTCATGAGAAATGTTAACATTTACGGGGGGATCTTAGTAGCTCCCTAGTAGAGTTTGCGTTTTCTCAGAGTTGCATTGAAGACATGCTGGGTTTGCTGCAGCTTAGACCTTCCTTAGCAGACTTTCAAACCTTACCTGTTCCAACTCCTTTGGAGTTTCCCCATCCTCCCTTTAGGCTCCATGGGAAGGCAGAGTCAGGACCTCCTCTCCAGTGGCTCTGCATCAACAGGTCATTTGGCCCAATAAATCAAAGCAGTAGGTGCAGAAGCCACCTCCACTTCTACATGATACTTGTTCAGGGGTTTCACTTCAGCTGAAGTTCAGCCTGGCTGCCCAGGTTGAATATCCCCACCATGCCCGTGCCTGAGAACCACCTGAAGGACCATTGGTTTGGTGGCTCCTGGCTCCTTGTGATAAACTTGTGGTCAGTGTTTCAAGTACAAGTGTCAGCATGAAGGCTGTTTGGCACTGTAAATATCTGGTCATATTGCCCATTTTTTGACAAAGTACTACTTAATTGGTTCTAATTGTGCTGGTGAAAAACAAAGCTGGCTGGTGATATTCAGATTCAGTGGATATGACTGGGAATGAGTTGGCTTTTACCTTCTTAAGCCAAGTTTTTATTAGGCTTATAATTTCTGTGTTTTTCTCCTTAATAAGACAGTAAGTATCTGACATACTAATTATATTATTTTACAGTTAGCTGGTGTGTAAACTACTTTGACGACATTGTGCAGCATCCAGCTGTCAGGACACAGGAACTATAAAAATCCACCTCCCTAAAAAAATAAACCAAACCAAACCAAACCAAACCAAACCAAACCAAACCAAACCAAACCAAACCAAACCAAACCAAACCAAAACACCACAACATATACCTGTTTTTATACATTTGTTCATCTGTGTGAATTACTTGGGTGTTAGCTGAAAACTCTCATTTTCTTCCTAAACATGTTCACCTCCAAGCCCAACCAGTGCTTGGTCAAAGATTGTCTTATCTGTACAGTGCCATCAGCATGCACAGCTGAGAATCCTGCCCAGCTGTAGCATCAGGTTCAGATGAAGGTTTCAGGCTTTGAATTGCGGAAGTTGGTCTCAGGCAAACAAAGTGAGTAGCTACTTCTAGAGGAAGAGCCTGATAAGAAGATAATAAACTCATTCTTTTTTTTTTTTTTTTTTCTTTTTCTGTTTTTTAAGCCTAGCAGCAAGAAGCCGAGGGTCTTGTTGGCTCATGTCACACACACAGCTGTAAAAGAGGCCATAGCTTTGTCACTTTCACAACAGGTTTAGATTAATAATATGCTTTGAAATAGTCAAGAACCATTCATGACTAAGTTTTCTTTCTACAAGTCACTGAAGTCAAAGGTAACATTTAATTCATCCCCCAGGACATACACAGAATGTAAAAAACAAGCAAACAAGAAAACAAAACAAAACAAAAACACAAGAGTCCAAGAGACTTAAACCAAGAGTCCAAGAGACTTTCAAAAGTCCAAGAGACCTGAATATGTTGCTTAGCATCTCTGTTCTGCTCCCCTGGAATCACCACAAATTGAATACACCAAAAGTCAGGCCTGGGCTCTCCTCCTGATGCTGCCTCACTAACAGGAGATACCGAAGCAGGAATAATCACCACTAAGCATGATCATACTGCATTCTGGTGGTATTTCCATGAAGTCACTGACAGCATTTCCACTTCTCCTAGTGTCAAGTTTGTGTTCTGAGTTTGATCTGAATTTGATATGCCAGGACAGACAGTAATGTAGTTGATCTGAACTTAATTTTTTATATTTATACTGTTGCTGCTTGAACTAATAGTTAACTGAGGTTATTGCTTCACATGCCTTTCCAGGACTGGAGGAAGATTTATGTATATATGGGTTTGTAGAGGGAGAAACAATAAATTTGTTATGAAGGATTTGCAGAAAAGAGAGAGCCATGCTGTAGTTGTGATAAGGAAGGCTGCTTTGAAAAAGCAGAGACCATATGAAGTCCATTAAGAACTGCTGAACTGCATAAAAACAACGGCAACATCCTTTCCTGTGACTCCTTGGAATATAAGAGCTTGCATAGTGCTTCAAAGGCACTTCAACAATAACATAATTGGGGGCTCACGGTCAGGCACTTAAACCCATGTAGGGCAGTGGGAAGAGCGAAATGTGTTCTCTCTTTGTAAAACCTCCCATGCGCCTTATCTTATTTTCTCCCTTTCAGTGTTTACTCAGCGTTCATCCTCAGTGAGGTTGGTTTGTAGTGCATGAATGAATGAAGACGTCTTTGAAGTTGCTGTACTGAGCAAAATAGTTGAAGCTCTTCTTTGATAAGTTCAGATGAATAGAGCCATTTTCTATTAACACATCTTTTACCCATGCAGCTATTATGCCTTGAGAGAACTGAGTCCTTTTCAGATGCATGCTTGCAGCTCCCGTTAAAGCTAACAGTTCTGCAAACGCTTATTTGGAGGAAGATGTGTATAATGGTAATTACAACACATTTGCATGCTCATCTTGCTTTTAATCCAGAAAGAGCTCAACATGCTTTACAAACTTCACCAACACACTTACACATGCTGTAAATGTAGAATCACTTTGTCAACAGCTGGTGTACAGCCAGCTCGAGGTGAAATGCAGCAGCTGTGGAACAACACAAAGCAGCAGCACAGAACATGGCAGCAACTAGAAAAACTTAAATTGCCTTATCTGGTTGAAACCATCGGGAGAATTCTAGGTAAGTAGCATGTAAATTACTCCAATTAAAATTTGGCTTGAGCACTGGAGGTAACACTCCTACTGTTGCAGGGAAAGTGCCGTGGCATTTTTAATGATGGCAATTTGCCTGAACCTCTGTTTTATGTCTCTGTGGAAAGACAGCACCTCCAACTGCAGTATGGTGGCTAACAGAGGCTGGCCCTTGATCTCCGACTCCAGCTGAGCCAGATCAAAGAGTGCCACCTACAGAACGAGAACCTTCTTGTCCTGCAAAGCTTCAGGTCTTGCTTGGCTGGATCTCGAGGTCCGAACATGCCTTGACAGACAACGAGACCAGGTGGGACCACACAGTGGCACACAAGCACAAATTTAATAACAGAGAAAAATAATTTTTTTAAAGGGAGGAACAAAACAAGTGACTGGTAACAAATTGGTGTAAAAGATTGGAAGCCTGACGATGTCACTTTCTCTATGGTATGTGGTGAGGCACTGGAACAGGTTGCCCAGAGAAGTTGTGGATGCCCCATCACTGGAGGCATTCAAGGCCAGGTTGGACGGGGCCCTGGGCAACCTGATCTAGTGGTTGACAACCCTGTCTACAGCAGGGGAGTTGGAACTAGATGACCTTTAAGGTCCTTTCCTACCCAAGTCTTTCTATGATACTATGATCCTATGTGCTACCTCATACCAGTGAGAAAAAAGAAATAGATAAGTGATAACACCCCGTTGTCAGGATTTTCATTGTCTTGGCTGTAGGAGCAGAGAAATAGCACTCTTGGCTGTGGATGCTATGTCTCTTCTTGGTTCGAAGTTACTGTGTGAAGCAAATGTGGGGAGTCTTCTGCAGCTGGAGAAGCCACTGTGATCGAAACAGGCTGAAAATACTTGCTTTCTGAATCATGGAAATGTAATAACTCTTTACTTAGGCTTTGAGACTCTGGAAAATTTTGGCATGTTTCCCACCAGTATGATCTCCTTGAGGAAGGAGAGAAGAGTGGGTTTTCATGCCATCTGTTGTCTTTCCTGCGTGTCGTGTGCCTGATCCCGTGTGACTGACTGCCTCATCCCCAGACCATGCCTATTAACTAGACCTCACATTATCTTCACACACTGTCTTGGGTTCATCCCCCTTCCTGCTGCAGGACAATAGTCCTTCCTTTGGTAACAGGGGCCCCAAGTAAATAGCAGCTGGTGTTTTGGTTGTACATCCCCACATGACTTTTCTGGGCAGCTGTAAATGCCATTCCCAAATATCCTGGCTGGGGAGGCAGCAACAGGGGACAAGGAGTGGGATCCTGGAGGAGATGCTGTGAGCATCTCTTTTTGCAGCCTGGTTTCCACTGCGGACCACCCCATCCCACTCCACCCCAATGGAAATTACCTGCTGTGCAAAATCCATCCAAAATAAAAGACCATTTTGCAAAGGAAAGGATCCTTCCTGCTGGCAAATACTTCTCCTTTCAACTTCAGCACGAAGCCTGAGGAGGGGGAAGATGCCTGAAGTGAAGATGGGTGCCTGTGCAGAGGGGTTTGGGGTGGGCTGCGGCACCGACCCACCGCAGGGTAGGGCTGGGCTGGGAGGATTTGTGTCGCTGCTTTGGGCCTGAGAGTCACATCAGTGAAAACAAAGTGGAAACGAGCTGGTGAGCATGTGTTGTCAAGCACTCCTCTTCCGAAGGCTCCAGATGGGGACCACATGGAGTCCAAAGTAAAAGTGCAGCAAATGAACCTAATCCTCTAATTCTCTGCCTGCAGTGAAATGGGCTCTCACTGTTGCTCTCCTAATGAAAAAGCAAGTAAGCAGTCATCTGTCTAGGTCACTCTTATTGCTCCTTATTGGCATAACTGAATTTTACCATGACTGGCTAAAGTAGCAGAGAGAAACAAATTATAGTGTATTTTCTGAGCCTATTTTGCAACAGAAATAAGAAACATGTTTTTTGTTTGAGAGGACAGCAACACATAGCTTTATTTTTTTTCCTTTTTTCTGTGGATTTTGTTTTATAAGAAGCAATTTTCCCAACTTTTCTAATTACCCACCATAGCCCTTTGATCTCCCTCTAACCTTGCTATTAATTACTCCTCTAAATGCAGCAGCAGCAGCAGCTTTTCATAAGACTTTAATTCTTCTCAGGACCTGATACAACTGCCATCAAAGTGAGTAAAAGCCTTTCAATTCACTATAGACAAAGAGCCTTGCATCGAGCTCTTTGTGAAAATGTGTAATCCACCATTAAAAGTAAGGCAGGTTGTTCCTCCATCCTTCTCCTTCTGTTGATTTTAGTGGAAGTGAATCAGCACAAATGCAGAAACCCTACAACTGACAGAAAATAATAGTGTTCCTAATAAATACTATGCAATATACAGATGAAAGACTGCCTGTTTCTTATGTTAAACATTATGTAGTGTTGCTTTACTCACGAGAGTGGCTAACAAACTCTTCGGTGTGTTAATGGCATGTCCTGGAAAACAATGAAAGGCAAGATTTCCACATGCTATTTTTGACTGCTGTCTAGACTATACTGTAAAATGTACATGGCGGCTCTTTGGAGATGAGACCTTTTTGTTTGTTGGCCATACAGCTGGAAATCATGTTCTGAATGTCCTGGACATTCATGGGTAAGTATAGAATTAATCACTATAATGTATTTTTAAGTATCTGATGAAATTACAGCACACAACATACTCTAGGCAAATTGTAACTGTCATTATAACTACATATTTGATGTAAGGAGGGCACAGGCTAGCCTTCCATCAATGTTCTTGCAAAATTTTCATGAGGGTTTCAAGCTGTGTAGCTTAGTCTTTAATAAAAATGGGAAAATTTTTCATCTACGAGGTGTGGAGATAATAATCTCTTACTCAATTATTGAGCTCTTAAAATCACAGTTACTCACACTGCTGTGAAGGGTCCATCTCTGTCTCCTTAATCTCCTCCTCACAGGCACCAGGGCTGCTGACACTACCTTCTATGCATTCTGAATCAGCCTCATTCCCACAACCTCTACTCCCAGGGGAGGGGTTCCAACCCCCAAGCCTGATCTCTCGGGCTTAGCCGTGTCTTTCTTGAGCTGGAAGTCCCAAAACTCATTCCATTGCAGGGGCTCTCCCTGTCCGGGGTAGGTCTTTCCATTTGTCCCTGTTGACTTTGTTATGACTCCTGTTGGCCCATTCCCCCAGCCTGGACTCTTTTGGAGGCAGCTTTGCCCTCAAGGGTACCCACTGATTACCCTAGCTTGGTGTCACCTGCACGGTAAATGAGAGAGCACTCCTCCAGTCATTGACAATGATTCTTCCTCTCCAGCTTAAACAACAAAATTCAGATCAATGTTTACAGTTCTGGGAAGGTAGTACCAGCTAGAAGACAGACTTTCAGAGGAGAATTTATCTTCCATCCCATGAATGAGTTAATGCTTGGTTCTTAGAGGTCAACAACAATTTATGCTCAGTTCATCTCAACCAAGGTAATTCCTCTATTGCTACTTTACCTCAAGTCTCGTCTTTATTACCTTCATTCACCTCCAACCAAGGCTTATCAGTTGACCCTCAATATCTTCACAGGGGAAGCTTACCTTTTCTTTCATGTTATACATTTCTCTCATTAAATATATGCAACATTTCTACGTGTCTCCCTTTTCTTCTCCCTGACATCTTTTATTTTCTTCCCTTTCCTTCTTTTGCTGTCATCCTTCTTTTCTACAGGTCTCATCTTTTTTTGTCTCATGTTTTCCTGTCATTTTCTACCTCCCCATAGCTTTCCTCTTTCCCATGGTTCCTGTCCCTTTTACTGCTACTTTTTGTCCTCCTTAAGAACAGTTTTCTTCTTGCTACTAGTCTGTAGTTGTAGTCTTGGAAGATACTTTGATTATAGTAAGTCAGAGCATTCCCAAATGTTATAACCTCATCTTATCAGTGCAGCCATCAAATACAGGCAAGCAGCCAAGCCAAGACTGTATTTCGTGAGAATACACACTCCCAAAGGTACGGTCAGGAGAAGGTATTCCCTCGGGTTGCTCATTTGTCTTTGTTTCAAAGCACTTCAATTTCAAGTTCAAAACCTAATGCCAGGCAAGAAGAAGTTGAACCTTTATGAATTCTCTCTTATGGGCTTTCAGGCTCTTTAATTTAGGACCACTTTCTTCTTGCAATGGGACTTGCTCTCTTAAATTATTCAGTTCTTTCTGAAAGGCATGCCCTTGAATACCTTACCCTCTCTATGAGAGACAGAGAGAGATACTATCAAAAATTCAGAGCTATCACAATTTTAGGCTCTGGTTCTGTAAGATTTAGTCCATAATATTACTTTTATTTAACTTATTAATTGCATTTTTTGACATTTTCATTACTTGAGTGCAGAGCTGAAAAATAAAATATTTTCAGTATATTTTTTGTAAAAGACATGGGACAAAAACCACAAACATTTTTCTTACTTTCATTTAAAGGCAAGTGAAAACCATAATTTAATCAAAATCCAAAGAATCCCCAATAAGAAGAGTACTGTTTGTGTTGTGGAAGACCAGCTAAGCTTAACAGAACCTAAGTGGCAAATTGAAACTGCTTTTATAAGAACAATACATTTAAAACTGACTCTTCAAAGAGAATAATTTTTCAAAAAACTAGCACAAAGAGAACTTGTAGAAGAAAGCCTTGTAATGACTGTAAAAATATTCTACCAGTAGAAGAAAACAGTGAAATTGTAAACTATAAAAGACAGGGGAAAAAAGTATTACATAAGGAATTTTTTTTTAAATCTTTTTAAATTATACAAAAGTTCTGTCATTTTTATTTCTTACCTTGGAGTTATGTTAGAGGTCAGGTTTCTTTAGCATAGCTGATATCTTTGCCCTATAGAAAACTCACCATCTATCAAGAAAGCCTGTGTGCTGTGATAAGCATGACCTGGAATCTGAACATATCCATCTTTGTTAATGTTCTTGTTTTTTCTGGAAAAAATGAGAAAATAAATGAGTGGACAAATCCAAGTAACACAACAGTTTGTCGACTTTAAAGGATATAGACAATACAGAAGATACTTCTCTTTTGTCAGTTTTAGATCAGATTTATGGCGGTGGTTTTGGGTGAGAATTATTTGGGCTTTTTTTTTTTTTGTGGTGAGGATATATTGTTTTATGTACCTACGAGTTCTTAAATTTGTTTTGCGTGTGTTGTATACTTAGTACACTATATTCCTTTTGGCTCAAAATTTACTTCCAGGAGCAGATCCAAATAAGCCCAACTTCTTTTTGTTATTTTGATTTTTCTTGTTGCCTTCTGCAAAGCTAGTTGCTAAATCTTACAATTTTTTACCGTCATTTTGGAGTGTGAGGGTTTGATGATACCTTCTGGTTTTGGCACAAAGGAACATTCTCCATCCAATAAAAAGAAAGATGTTCAGCCTTAATAACATCAAAGATTTCTTTCAGGTTCCTCTGGTTTGTTCAAAGATTTCCTAATTCAGCAGAGGACAAAATTTTTCTAAGAACTCTGTTTTTCATAGCTTTCCTAGAGGTGGTCCTCCTTGCTAAGAGATATCAAAGGTGTTAACCAAACCTCTGCTGTAGGCACTGAAATGCAACATGTAACTTGGATGCACCCCAAGTCTGCTACTTCTGTCACAGGGTCCAACCAGCTGTGATGAAACTTATTCATTTATTTCTTATAACTTAGATGAGTTAAAATTGTTGACCAATTATAATTTTGCTTTGGGAATACAGAAGAATTTAGTTGTGTTTCCTAGTAATTCTAGGCATGGCTGTTTCCGGATCTAAATTCAGTTTCTTTAATTCCCTAATTTCTCCAAATGTTTGCCATTAGTAGTTTTTCTCTAACAGCGTAAGTCATATCTGTTACACATATCTAAATCCTGTACATGATAAATATGTTCATTAAGAAAATATATTCATTAATTTTACTGATTCACAGTGGTATAAATGAGAAAAAGATATTAAACCAACACAAAAATACCCTTATATATTCTGAGGCATAGAGCAAATTTATAAAATTGGTTGATTTGTCAGTTATGGACAAAGCAGATAAGGAAGGCAGGTTTACGAGCAACTTTGCAAACTTCCCTTCTGGCAGGGGAACCATGGAGATAATTTGGCTTAGATATAAGGGAGAGAAGCTTTATGGCTGCTTTAACTTATGCCAGATGGAAGACCATACTAAAAGCCCTTCCTCTTATCCAGGATTGTGGATGGCTGCAAAGAGTCTATTGTTTTATTGGAAAAAAGGATATCGCTGGAGAGAACAGAGGAGATTTTGGGAACCCAAGCCCATCATCAGGTTTGAAAGAGCAGCTTGGCATAGTTTCATCCAGCTGGCAGGCCCATGATTAATTCCCAGCACTGTTTCTGTACCACCAAAGGGCAAGAGCATGGGTGTACATTTGAATATCTGCCTGTATTGATAACCAGTGCAACTGCTTTTTAGTTGTAAATTATGTTAGATAATAAATGCACATTGTTTTTAACAAATCCACTAATACTGACCAATACAGTTTGTGCTAAAGGTAAGGAAGTCCTTTTACTAATAGAAAAGGGTAGGTCTTAACTGGATATCACACCATCCCTAACCCAAACAACTGTTTCAAAAGAGCAGCCTGCCTTTCAGTTTTTACTGTAATAACAGCTTTTTATTTTCTTGTCCCTTCCTGAAAACAATTCCTCACTGTTTATGCAAGCTGCAAGGGAAAAAACAGACTGACCCATTAAACAGCATTTTGCACTGGTCTCTGGATGGTAATGACTGAGATGGTCCTGTGGTAATGACTGAGAAAACCTCTCTCAAAGGTTTTTTTTATTTACTGTGTCAAGCACATTGTTCTAATCTGCAGAGCAGCATCATCCTGCAAGGGCTGGGTGAGTGCTCTGCCACCCAGAGAGCACGGGAGCAATGCAACCACACAGCTGGTTGCTAGGGGAGAGGGGAGGAAAGATGGACCTGAGAGGGTCAAAGTGTTCCCTTCCCAGAAGACTTGAGCAAAACTCTGTAGTGATGCCTACCAGTGAAAAAGAAAACAAAAAGAGGTTGGAAAATGGCAGATGAAGAGTTGTCCTCTCTTCCCCTCCTGCATCTGATCTGAGGCAGAAGGAAGAGTGGAGGATGTTAGTGTGATCATCCCTGATTTGCCTTGTGTCCTACAGTGATGGATCTTGCTATAGCCTCATCTTATGTATGAACCATGTCCACTCTGCACACTCAATGCCAGTTGAAGACCAGCCAAGTTACTGTAGCTCTTGCACCCATCTCAAAGGTGGGAGGCAACACTCTCATGGAAGGCAACACTCACCTTCTAGTTCAACAAAGCTTTTGCCTTTTCAGTGTGCGTGAGGATGCCTACAAAATATCCCCATGTCCATCCATTTATTATGCACTAAGGCAGGAAGACAGCAGTTCTCTCACAACACAGAGCAGTACTGACAGTATATTCCCGATTATTTTTCCATCTATCCTTGATCCTACTTGAGGATAAGGACATGTATTTAGATTTGTTGATGGAAGCTTCCCATAGGTCAGAATCATCTTTCCAAGGAAGTTTCCCTTAGCACCAACCAGAACTATCAATCACCTTCCTATCACCTTCTGATTTCTCCAGAGGAACCCCAAAGAGCACATTCTGGGGTAACTCCTTCAACAGAAGTTGTGATATTTTTACAACTGAGACTGCCAGATGGCACGTGCAGTTTTACAATTTCTTTTTTACTGTTTTCAAGGAATATTTTTTGTCTTAGAGGAATCAGCCTGGTTGGTTTTCAGTACGTTTTCTTCTGGGAGAGCATGAGCAGGTACCAAGGGGATCCACTGCCTCTGCAACTAGAGTCAACTCTTGGGATAAATACTACCTTAGCAAAGAGAAATGTGGAAGGTGGGAACATGCATGCATTCTGATCATTTCAGTTCCAGAATGCTCTGTATATCTAAGTGAAGCTGTCAACATGAATCCATTGGGCTGCCTACGGTCACTCCCCTTTGGCAGAGGATATAATTAATTTTAAATATATGAGGGCACTGAGTTCATGTGCAAAACAATAACAGTGATTATTTCTTACTGAGCATTATGCATAACCCTCACTATTGCAGAAACATTAGCTAACTAAAATACCTTCTGTCTAAAAAAACCTTGTTTACTGCTGAAATGACATTAAAGAAGAAAGCTAAAAAAGTCTTGTTAAAAACCATTCATTAACAGTTCTGATTATTATATTTGCAAACACTGCAAATAATAAAATATTAATGTTTGGGAACAAAGAAGAGCTGTTCCTAGAAAACAGAAGATTTTTCTTAGAAAGCAGTGATTCGGAGAAGGATTTAGGGAACATCATAAATAATTGTTTGGAAATGTGCTCTAAGCATCAGTCTGTGGAGACAGAGGTAGTGCAACCTTTGTATAACAAAAGGAATGGCAAGCAAAAGCAGTAGAAACAATAGTAATGCCACCTAGCTGCTATGCGAGGCTTTTCATGGCAAGTTTCAAAGCACAAAAGGAGTGAGAATTACAATGGAGCAAATACTAAATATTTTTTGGTCCTGTAGAAATGAAACCATGTAACATAAATTGAGAGTAGAAAAGTCAATTCAGAATAAATGGAACATGTTAGGATGCCAAAAATAAGAGCCTAATAAAATTAAATCTTTTATTTTACTTTAAAAGTATTATAATTCTTTTATTTTGCAGTCAAGGTTGAATGAAAATGTCATTGTTAAACTCAGAGTTTCATTTGATAAATTTATAGCATAATTTAAAATTTTTCCATTTCCCTCTTGACATTTTCAAAAGAATTGTCCAAGAGGGCATTTCCCATGGATCAGCAAGTCAGTCCATGTTCAAAGCTGCTTCACCTTTTTCCCGCAACAATAACTGCATTTTCCTCCCCAGTACCCTCAGGAGCCAGAAAAAATTTCTTTGTTCCTCTGTGCACAGCTTTATTGCCATTTTCCTCCTCCCTCCTCCAGCAGCTGATGGGATGGGTGGTCCCTGGCAAAGGGCAGAGTTCCAGAGTGCTGTGAGCCATCCTTTTGACATCTCCTGCTTCACCTGCATGCACAGAGCTAAACAAGATGTTAGATCTGAGAGCTAAAAGGAAATTCCCTCAAAGCCAGAGTGTCAGGGGCATTTGGAGGTTTTTATTTCCCACCTCCAGCACAAGGCACCAGTCAACCCATCCATTCTTTCCTTTGGAGAGGCTTTTGGGATTCAGGGTTGTCTCAATTGTCTCCCATTCCCACCCATGAGAGGCCATAATTTAGTACCTTGTATTAGTAATCAGGCTGAAAAACTGCAGCCCAAGTTAAGGTCCCTTCTGGTCATGAGACCCCACTGCATAAAGAGCATTTAGCAGGAATATTCCCCACTTACCAGCGTGTAAAATACTGTTACGTGATACCTGTTGTTTTGGACAGAATATGATTCCCTAAGGACACCATCCCACCCTAATCGGAAACAAGAGTCTGTGCTTTCAGATTAGAGGTCCTCATACATTAGTAATAAAACTAATAAAAGAAATGTATTAGTTCCTTGTCAGAGTGCAGACATTAGGGCAGATAATGGTGCTCGTGGTGCTGGTGAGGTGGGCTGCACAAGGTACTCATGACCATGTGGCAGCCGCTGGTTCATACAAAACCACCTGTATGTGGCACAGAGCCCCTGCCTAGCATTTTTTTTACCATATCTAGAATGTGCCTGTGCATCTTCAATATGATGCCAGGATTATGAGAAGCTCTCTCATGTTTAGGAGACTCCAAAGGTCACACGTAGCAAAGCTACAAGGAAGCCATGGAATTCCAACACCTTTTAATCTGGAAAGAAGACCTTCTGTGCTAAGAAGGAAAGAATTGTCCTGTATTTTGCCACTACCTGCAATAATATGTCATACGTAACAGAGACATTTCTGGCTTTGAATGTGATAATGCATGCTATGGCTCCTGGTACATTTTATATATGTATGTTCATACTGCATGAAAGTATTGCAAGCATACTAGGAGGTATTTTGACTGCTAATAAAATTCACACTTCTGGGAAAGATTAATTCAGAAAGTGCTTGATTTCTTGCAAGGAACTTGAAAAGAAACCTTCATCTAAAGTAAAATCTGTGAAGTTAAGGTGATAAGCATCTGTTGCTCTATTTCTCTAGTTTATACTGTGCATATATATTAAAAATGCAATGACTGGATCTCGCTCTGTGCATTATTTTATTGACATTCTGTTATGGGAAGCCAAAACATTTCGTTAACTAGGCTCCCTGCACTCTGGGGAGATCTCTACACTGTCTCTATTTAGTCCTTGTCCTCTGATTGTCCATGTTATATATACATTAACTTACTCCTGACATCCAGTCTGCAGTTAACCAATTAATTCTTAGCACAATAAAACTGAGACATACACCATAGGGGAGTTTTATAAGTTGCTGGCCCAGGGACCAAGGTTTACTCTGGCTTGGATAACAAGGGCAATTTAGACAGTATCCATCATTCAGTTTAGAACATTACTATGTGTTTTGTTGTCAGAATGCTATGAAGATTTAAAGGTGGCAAAGAAATTTAAAACAAATTTTCACATTGATGTGGGATTCAGAATAGAATTACAACCTAACAGAAAATGCAAGCTTTGAAAAAAAAAAAACCAAACAGCATGGGGAAATTATTTTACACATGTTGGAGCTAAGAACAAACCCTCCGTCTCAGCAAGTCTTCAGTAATGGTCATTGCTAGATTTTGAATTTTACAAGAAATGTCCTAGATGTAACTTGCAAGGTTATTGTGAGGAATAAGTCTTTTAACTTCCATTCTAATTACTGTGTTGTTACTCATTCAAATAATTTTGTTCCCTAGAATTTGGTTGTGATATTCCTGATCAAAAAGAAGTGAGTGCATTTTTAAAACTTGCAGAGTTGCCCAGAACTGGTAGCATGAATGAATGGCTTGTAAGTAGTATTTATTTTATACTAGGTTTGTTTATTTTTATAGTGATGTGGTTCTGCAATAATTATACGATTGAAATTACAAATTGAAAAGATATATTTAAAAATGGCCAATTTCTACAATGGGTTTTCCTTTTCCACTAGAATTTTTCTTTAATTTCTCCATTCCACTGCCAGATCTCTGCAATCCTGTATCCGGAATTACTAACTCTCGAAATTTTTAATTCATAATGGTAGACCAAATTAGGAAGTTCTCGCATTTCTACTTTTATGAATCTAGAATACTTTCAGAGAACTTGTTTTACATCTTTGGCCCATTGAATTCAGGTGGGTTTGACATAATAAACGAATAAATGTTATTATTTAGATTTGATTCACCAATTCAAATCAATAATAAACTCCCTGGCATCAGTGGGGCCAAGAAATGTGAGAACTGATGAAGAAAACATGGATTACATCTGCATGCATTTCCAGCCCCTGTGTGCAGTTATTTTGTCTGAAACTAAAGAAGAACAAGAACTGATAATTGCATTAATCTCTGACTTCATTGTTTCTGTCCAAAATATTGCAATCAGTGCACATTCCTCTCTGCTCATGATTTCTAGTTTATAGACCACCTGATTGCATGGTGGACTTGAAATTCTGATATGCTCAACTGGATGAAAATTAATAAATTCCACAGCCCAAAAAACTCACACTGTGGACTTATGAAAATAGTGCACACATCTGGGTAAACTCTTGGGTGAAATTACTTCCTCACAATGCATATTTTTCATCTGAAGCACCTATACTCACCAAGAAGCTAAGTCCAGGACTGGAATACCAGGAGTACTGTAAAGCAGGACTGGTCCAAAGCTCATGAAATCCACTGTTTATATTAGTGATTTCAGTGGGATTTAAATCAGAGACGTAATTACTTGAGAAAGCTTACACAGCATAGCGTTATGAATTATTGCATTTAATATTCTCATGACATTATCAATATATATGATGATGTACAGCAAGTAAACTGCCCTAAGAGCTTCATAAATCTGTTAATTTATAAGTGATTAAGTCAAACAAATGCACAGTGGAAAAATAAAAAGATTATTAGTGTCTCAGGGAAAACATTATTCTTTCTATCCTTGCCCTGCGCAGTATTTTATTTGTGGTGTGTCTTGCTATGTGAGATAGAGAATGAAAGAGCACAATTGCCTTATAGTGTGATGGACCTGTCATGTGGAGAATATTTTTTCTAAAAGCCAAGAAACCACTTGTCAATGTCAAGTCACCCATCCCCAGCGTGACATTCGCATTGTGAGTCGAAGCACAGCTCAGGGGACAACAAAGCAGTATTGCACACTCAGATCCCATAACTGAATGTGAACAAATGTAATACTCAAGTTTAGCTTTCATGATGAAATAAAAGATATCTCACCCATGAAAGGGGATTATTATCTCTAGTATAGAAGCGTGACCCCTCATTAAAATATCCATGGTCAAGTCCATCTCTTCCAGTGAGAGCTTCTTTTTATTCTATGGCATTGTTTTAGTTGTCAAAGCCCACATTTTAGTTTGAATCGGACTGTGGGAATTAGGATTGAATCCCATCAAATTCTCATGGAACTTTTACCAGATCTATTTTATGCTGTAATGCAACATTTTACTGATCACTAATGTTACTTTGAAGAAGCTCATATTTCTTAGGCTTTTGTTTATGGTGAAATCAGCCAAAATTTTATTGTATTATGAGGTATTTTTTTCACATCTGCTAACTAAAGAAGAAATGCTATTCTTAAAGCAGGTCAAACACGAGATAAAAACAGGATAAAACCCCTGCTTTATTTTAGCCTTATTATTTTACAAAAAATCAAAATATTAAGGACACATTTTGATTTAAAATTGTAAATCTTGAATTATTGAATAATTATTTTTAATACTTAGTCAGATCTTGTGTCCCTTATTTGTTCCATAGCTGAATACTTATACTTAACTGAACAAAATTATCTATACATTGGGAATTTTTTAAATAGTATGAAAAAGTTAGTAATTAATGCATGCAGCCATTAAGCCCTTTGTTATCTGGAGCATTTGGAGTGAAAAGATGCACTGCATCTTAGTTATCCCCGGTTACTTAATGTCAACTGGGTAGTGATGATACTTCAATACTGTGGATATTTCAATTAAATGAGAGTGGCTGCTTCCTGTAGACAGTCATGCTAGACTCTTGCTCAGGCAACTATTTATTTTTCCTATTTTCAGAGGCTTCTCTTTTTTCCAGTCTCACTAGAAATCAGGGAGTAATTCAAACAAGGGTAGGTAAATCTTTTAACTGCCTGCAAGCATTAATGTGCAGCAGACTCTGCTTGAAAAGGAAAATTAACTGGGGCCAGAGAGCAGTCAGTACATGTGCTTACACTTAACAGTCAGCTAGCTCCAGTAAAAAAGGAGGTCCCATTGAAAGGGTCATGGTGACGGATTATTAAAAGAAACACATTGACAAGCACTGGCATAGGGGTCCTTTTTTAGGAATAGAAGTCTGAAGGGATGACAGAAGACACATGGAAGAAGTTTGGGATGGATTTAATTCCTGTATTTGCTTTACAAATAATCAGAAGCTCTGTTTCCATGGGTAAACACCCATCAGATGTTTCTAAGAGCTGGGAAGAATGCAAAGACAGAAAATAATTCAAGAAGACAGTAAGATGTTTGGAGGAGCAAACAACATATACGTGGCTTCGTGTCCCTGGGGAAGATGCCAGTGTGGGAGGCAATGTTGGGTGAGATCAGGCACTGCAAAATGGAATGGACAATGACGTTTCTGTTATCTAAAAGTCGCCTACTCACCAAAGAAGCAGTATAAATTATAGTATTTAAACCTTCTACTCACTCTTCAGTTTTCTTCAGGTAAATATGTTCCCTGATACCTTGTCACGTATCTTCCAAGATAGGTACTCATCCACATGATGAAGGATTTTATGCTCATGAATTTTTCAATCTGCTTAGGTAGGTATTTTATGTGTGTGTGAATAAGTTATAGCGACTTTCAAAGGCACAGTAACCACGAAAATACATTTTTTTTGTAATGCTCCACAAAGCACCCTTTGGCAAAAGAACGCATTAATTCAACAACCTTTGAGGTATTATTTGTAAAAATACATCATTTCCCATATAGAATATCACCCCCAGTTACCTTCCCCTTGGCCAGTAATGTAAAAACACTTCACTTCTCTCCATTTGTAATTTTCTTTTGTATACATTCTTCCTCCACTTCAGCTAAGGGGAATTTAACATTTATGTTCCAAGTTCTTCCATGAAGTCTTACTCCTTGATTCATATACATTTTGACAACATACTTCAAGCACTTTATTTTAATAAGGACTGTTTTCATTACACTGTTTGGGATTTGGTGGGAGAAAGACACTTGGAGAGTTGTCTACCTTTTAAAAATGTAGCTAGCTAAAGGCCTTTAAGGTCCTGTTTCTTGGACCATAAAACTTGTCTGTGATGATTGAAATGAGAATTCTGTTTGACCTTTTGTGACTTAATTTCACACTTGATTTCCACTGCTGCCTACCTCAAAGATCATAGCTGTGTCCCTCTGACAGATGGGGTCTGCCCAGCAATACTGGATAGAAAGGGGAGTGTCTGTCCTACATCCAGCCTCTCCTTCTGCCTAAACCAATTGCTCAATTTTGATATAGAACTGACCTTTTAATCTCAAAATAAAATGCACATTAATTTTCAGCTCCTTTCTATTGGAGTCCTTGTCTAATGTGGCCATATATGGTACAATAACATTGTAGTCTTCATTTATTCCTAAAATATCTTTCCCTGCATCTTTTAATGATGGAACAACTGCAGCATATAAATACATGTTTAGTATAATCTGAATTCACTGATTGATCTACTGGATATTTCTGTAAATGTTGTTCCTGATACTCTGGTTTCACTCATGTAAACAGAGTGATGACTCATGTCCTGGTCTATCAAACACATACCTGTAATCAATACCATCTGCCACCACATGCTCTAGTAAACTATTGCTTCTTGTCCTTTTAAATCATTGCTGTTTTTCCCTGCCCTTTATTTAACACAGTCATAGTAGAAACAATAATGAACAGTTGAAACACAGACATAGGACAAGCTTGCAGATTATCAATGCAATGTCAATGATTTTTCTAAATCTAGGGCAAGAAATTTAGTTTCTCCAGACCTGCAGAAGGAAGATAACTTTGAGCTGAGAGCTGTGATGCGAAGAGCAGTGCTACAGCTTCTCCATCAGCAGCGTGGAAATCATTAGCAAGGGTCACTGTAGGTCCAACAGCATTTCAATATGCTGGACCTTCAGTTTTGACATTTATGCAGTGAGATGGCCGCAATTGATTCTTTGTGATAGGGTATGCCATGTACTCAATTGCTTCATTACAGATGTTATCAAATAGCCTTCCACGGATAACAAGCACAGGGTGCCGTTAATCAGGAGTCAGTTGCATTTTTCAATCAGTCTTTACCTGAAAACAGGTTTTTTCTGTGCACTTTCGTGCTTTGCTTTTGGATGAGCAATGCCAGTTGGAATTAAACACTATTTTATCCATAAATAAAACCATAAATAAGCTAAAAAGTCTAAGAATATGAAGTATCTGAATGCTTTCCTACCACAGTAGGAAAAGTAGCACAAATAGAGGTATAGGTGAAGTAGACCAAAAGCCACTAGAAGAAGGTGGAAAAGTTTTAAGATAATGAAACGTTGCCTACGTGTTTCAAAATACACAGCTGTTTGAAAATAAAAACATATCCTTCATTTTTAGAAATTATGGTACAGGTTCTGGAGATGAACCACTGCAGGTTCTCCACCAGCATTACTTTGATGATGCTGTGTAAACAGCAGCAGAAGGTCTAATGAGGGTAGCACAACTGACTTGTTGCAACTGTCTTCTGAGCAGTCACAATGTCATCGTAAAAAATCAGTCTGCTAAAGTATTCATGCACACATCTGAGATGCACATTAATTTAAGAACTTCCATCCAGGAAGTCAAGTGGTATCCTGAGTTGAAGCCGCTCAAAAATGCCTGACCAGAGTAATTTTGAACTCTGCATTAGGTTAGTTTCTATCTGGATGAGGAAAGTGTGAAGAAAGGGATGGAGACCATAATTATAAATATGTCCCTTGCAAATTGGAAATTAGCAGAAGTATTTCTACAGCTCAGCAGTTTCCTGTTATCTCAGCTGGTGAGAGCAGGCAAACTTGGAACCTCCCATGGGCTCCACACCATGCAAACCCATCTGACTTCTGCTTAGTCAAAATCTATGAGATTATCTTTTAAATCAGCTAAGCACAATTGATTCCTTGTGTATCAAATAGTAAGACCATTACTTAAGTCATCAGGGCAATTTCTGGTGATGCATTACTTCCAAAATGTCTGAAAGCTCATTGGTATAGTAAATCATGCTCACTTTGCAGAAAGTTTTTATTAAATTAAAAAAAAAACAAAACCCACATCATAAAAATACAAAGAGAAATAATATTATTCAGGCTCAGCAGAAGAATACCAGATGCACACAGATGTTGGATGACACCTGTGCAGTGAGGAGCAGGATAAGCACCAGGAAGAAGGCAGCAGTAATCATCTGTTCAACAGCCTAGTCATTCATCTGGAGCTGTCAGCTCGACCCAGAGCTCTTCAGGGCAGACTTTGCCCTACTCATCAGCAATAAGGATAATGATACTTCTTACAGATGAAAATCCAACTATAGAAATAAAAATCACACGCTTAACAAACCATGTTTTATCTTACAGGATATTATTACCTCAATTTTCTCACCTCCCATTTACATGTAGTCTAATTAGAATATAAGATCTTTCGGGGTAGGTCCTACATTAAAACCATATTCCCAGTGAGGCAACATTAGCATGAGACTCATACAGAAAAAAATACAATTAGAAGGTTTATTAATTAAGTCACTAGTGTGTTTCAACTTGGCATGATGAATTATCTTGAATAGTATAATTTCATTAAAAATTGGCATATATACATAAATACTACCTACAGTATCCTTTAAATCTCCATTTATGTACTTGGGAAAAGGTGTTGAGTAACAATACATTTCATTTATCTGTACAGAAATCTTAATAAATTTATCTTTACAGGACTAATGAAGCTGAGTATATCTTTTCTCATTGTCATACCAATTCTGTATTACTCTCCTGCTTAGACTACTGTCTTATTATTAAAAAAATAAAAATAACATACCTGTAATTATAGAATAAAATAAGTAATTTTCTTTATATTTCTCTCTCTGAAATTGCACATTTATGAAACATTTTTAAGGAACTGACTTTTCATTTTACAAACAGCCAGCATAGCCTATCAGAAATTTCCTAGAGTAGGGTTTGAGATGAGCAAAAAATTATCAAGGTAAAACCAAAGAACATCTCATTTCTGTCACATTCAGATTCAAAGCTGACAATAAGAACAAATTTCACTGAGCAAAATACGTCTTTATTATAAAAAATAGAAGGGGATGGTAGAGATAAAAGATGCATTTTCAACTGCTGCCTCTTCCTCTCATGCAGCTTTGGTGCTCAGATTTATTACTTTAAAGCTTTAAATGAGTTCCAGGGTAACAGTTACATAAAAAAATAAGGAAAGTTCTGAGGAGTTTTTCAGGTAGCAGCAATGGTAAACTCTGAAAATGAAGATGTCACTTGCAATATTTCCATAGTGCCAGAAGATGACTTTTCACACCATTCAAGATATGAAAGGTGATACTCATAGTCTTAATTAAAGCTGAACATGTAACAAACTTGAATCCAAGAGCCAAAACTATCCCCATCCCAGCAGAAGGTCTGGAGCGTCCTTGAGCAAGGACAAATCACTGCTTTTCATTCTTCCCCTTGGTAAGACAGAAAGTATGTTACTCCCATGGGTGTCAAGCTCATCAGATTTCAGGACAGCAAATCTAAACACCAAGTAGAAACCCTCACACGAGAGGTTATCCTCTTTTCCTGATGCATCAGACCTCTTGATCCACTCAGCGTTCAGGCTCCATGTTACCTTGTCTATTGGAGACAGACTTTTTTCAGACCCCAGCAGGGCACAGACTGCTATTATTTGAATACTTAGGAGAATGTGCTGAAGACCCTGGGTAACATTAAGATATCCCAGTACCCCATCGTGTAATTTGCTGATTCTTTGGATGTAGTTAACTTCTTGTTAACCACTTATATTGAAGCTGTTATTAACTTGAAATAGGCTAATAAAAAAGCTGTGTGGATATATGCATTGTATATTACACAATGCAAATATGTTTATAATTATTTACAGGGCATAAAATAAACAATGTGTTTACAGAAGTTCCTGGAAACACAGGCAAGTAACAGAAGAAAAAGCATGCCTGAGCTACTTACACC
Source organism: Antrostomus carolinensis (assembly GCF_000700745.2). Classification (NCBI taxonomy): domain Eukaryota; kingdom Metazoa; phylum Chordata; class Aves; order Caprimulgiformes; family Caprimulgidae; genus Antrostomus; species Antrostomus carolinensis. The sequence goes on from NW_010293755.1 coordinate 74,749, forward strand.
AGATTGCATTTGAAAGGTTCTTGCTAATGGAGGCATCCCGAGATGAAAACACTGCTGTGAAGTGTTTTCATCTGCTGTGAACAAGTGATGAAAATTCGCTTCCAAGCTAAAGACCCTGTTTAAAACACAGTACCAGCAAGGCAGATGGACAGAGTGAACATCATCCCTGCAGAACTGGAAGAACAAAAGAGAATATCCTTATTGAAGCTGTGTTGGCTTCCAAGAGAAGTCTTTTCACACAGATTAGGCAAAGAAATCCTCTCTGATATGTGCAAAGGTAGTGGAAAGTCCATCCAAACCCTGGGGTTCCTTCTCAGATGATTAAAGTAAAAATATAAAAAACCACCACCATCACCACACCACCACCAAGACATTATGGCAAAGACTCACCACAGAGCCAACCCTTAATGAAGAATTATTTAAAATAGGAATACAACCTTAAGGATATACCAATTAGCCTCCTGCCCATTTATGGGAAACAGAGAACACATACAAAAATAAAAGATCCATGGTGAAATTTTAGAAACAAGCCTCTGACTTTAGTCTAATCTTTTGTTTCTTGAGCACAAAGGCATTACCTCTTCAGTTCCCTTAACAAACACTGGAGAACAAAGAGGGGTCATTGACTAAGGAGGTTATATGATCACTTTCTGCAGTCTCTGCTGTATCTGAAGAAATGAGAAAAATCACAAACTGAATCACACAGAATAACCACATACTCTGTTTGACATTGGTAAGTTGAGAGCCTATTGCCTGGCTGGCAGGTGATCTTTCCTTGGTTTATTAGCCTGTCTCTGCAATTCTCCCTACAGGGCAGGTCAGTAACAGGGTACAAGATCCTGCTTCCAGTGGGAATTAGATGTCAAGACAGAATCGGACTTTAATGTGTTCTAACACTTTCAAATAAAAAGAGGACCACCACAAAAACCACAAGTGCTACAGCAAAGAAAAAAGCCTGTTTACAAGGTCAAAGCAGAGAGAAGCTCAGTGAGCGGAACGACGTCTCAGCTTGGATTACGCCGGGAATGGACTAAAAGCCCTGTTGTGAGCATTCAGGATGGATATCAGGTGTCTTTCCAGCCCTCCATCCCAAGGTTACCTGACCAATCCTGTTTGCTGGAGTCCTTATTAAATCAGTCACAGAGAACAGCCCTGGAGGAACTTCCTGCAGCCCTTCCACCCAAGTTTCCTGTGGTTCTGCAATGCCTCCTCAAAATCCCCAAACAGCCAGCACAGGAAGAAGAGAAACAGACAGGCATTTGTTGACAAAACAACAGCTTAGTTTACTCCTACTGCAGACTGGAAAAAGAAAAATAATTTTAAAAAAAGGTACTTAGAAGTAGTATTTCTGAATTGCTACTTTATCCTACTTATGCTTGTCAGCCAGACCCCATCCTGATGTGGCCTGGCAAACACCAATCATGAGCATCACAGACCTTTTAGCAAGTTGTAATAATAATGTCTTCCTGTAATTCCCAATCTGGAAAGAATCTGAATATTTGTCAAGTTGTTAGGTCAGACCTTTGGAGCTGAAAAGTAATAATGTGAAGATCAGACAGCTACATTAAAGCAGATAGTGCAAGTAAGCCTGATAAAATTTCCACTGCAGTCATATATGATACTACAGTGAAGACAGTACCACCTCTGGAAAATCATCCCATTAATTAAATAACCCTACATCATTGCTGTCTCCAACAAGTGACTGATTCTGACAACTCTGAGTCTTTGGTGTCAGGCTGCTCATGGTCCTTGAATGCCTCTTGATGCTTGTGCAAGACACAGATGTTTGCAGCTTCAATACAATGACGTGATCAAAAGAACATTAAGTGACAAGATAAGTAGTCCAGATAATAGCCCCTGGCAATCCTAGGTGTCTGTGTCAGATGAAGCCCTTGAAATACAAGATTTCTGTGTATCCTTTATTCAGCTCATGCAGTACTACAGTAGTAGATCATGGTGGATTCTCAATGATTTTTTTCTGAGTTTTCAAGGTCACAGTGCCATCCTATATATTTTAAGCTTTTAAATGAAAAGCTCTTCAG